>NW_024581041.1:343776-356146 GCF_017639235.1 Corvus kubaryi
GATAGCGCCGGGATGGAGCCGGGATGCAGCCGGGATGGAGCCGGGATAGCGCCGGGATGCAGCCGGGATGGAGCGCGGCCGCCACCTGCTGACCGACCCTGGCCGCAGCCCCGGGCTCCAGCAGCCGAGGGACCCCGGGCTGTGGCTGGCACGGGGCGGCCGCAGGGACAGACAGAGCCGAGGCAAGGCACAGAGCAAGCCACGAGCCGTCCCTCTGCGAGGGCCGCTGCTCCTGTCGGCCGCTCTGTGACTCGGTTTCCCCGTGGGCAGGCGGGGTGAAGGCCGGTGGGTGGCATAGGGACGCTGCCCACCCCAGGACGTGGCTGGCTCATGGTGCGAGCTCACAGACAAAACCCTCAGCACGAGGGAAAGCCAGCGGTCAGCAGAGAGCACAGGGCGAGGGGTGTCCCATGGCCCTTGGTCCCCGCGTGGCCTGGGTGTCCCCTCCATGTCCCCTGGTAGAAGGGACAATTCCCCACTCCCATCCCATCCCGGGATGGACACTTCAGAGTCCCTGTGGGATGCCCACGCGCTGCACAGGGCGTGCCCTGCCCTCAGCTCTGCTGTCCCCAGGCAGGTGACGATCAGACCTCTGTACCCACGGCCCTGGCAGGTGTGGGGGAAGTGGCACCATGAGGGCCTCTGTTGGGATCACAGGCAATTCTAGAGGGAGAGGCCCCACAGCTGTCCTGGGCTGATGATGTCCCCCACCGTGTGCACCCAGCCTGTGACCAGCACTCCTTCACACACGGTCTCGTGGTGGGACAGAGCCCCAGGGGAGCCCCATCCTTCCCCATCCCTCCCAGCCCCGTGTGCCTGGTCTCAGCTGAGGGCTGCGCTGGGTCAGGTTCAGTGAGAGCCCTGCTCTCCTCCTGTGCAGAGCCTGCTGCTGTGCCCCATGACCTCGTGGCAGAGTTTCTCCCAGGAAAGCTGCACTGGAAATACTGATCCCCTGCTCGTGCAGCAGTGTCATTCCAGCTAGGTTCCCACTGGACTTCTTCCAGATAATCTTTTGGGTTCCTCTATACAACTGTAAATATATGTGTCTTGCAGTTGTTTCCAGTTGCAAAGTTCACAAAATACAAATTAGAAGTCATTTCTCGCCCTGCCTCTCCCTGCTTTTGAGGCAATGCAGGCGGTGCTGTGGCTGGAGGCCAGCACAGATCCCACATGCTCCCTAGGGCTCAGCTGGACAGACTTGACACCTGCAGTGCATTCCTGGGGGCAGCAGAACCCAAAACCTTGTCCCCTCTCCTTCCACTGCACCCCGCAGCCCTGTCCCTGTGTGCCACGCCCGAGCCAGCGGCCGGCAGGGTGGGGAAGCGCTGCCTTCTCCAGGAGCCCGGCAGTGGACGTGGTGCCCAGCATCGTCTCCGTGCTGCCTGTGCCTGGCAGAGGGGCCGTGGGCAGGGGTGGTCTGGCTCTGCTCCAGCACTGCCCCAGCACTGCCCCTGCCGTGGGGACACCCTCACACCCTCTCTCTGCTGGCAGGAGCCTGGACCGCCTGGACTCTGTCGAGATACTCCTACCTCCGAAGTTCCCGACCTGGGAGGAAGAATACAACCAGATCTCTGACAGTGTCAACGAGTCCAGCTGCATCAACCAGGTGAGGTGCTGAAGTGCTGACCCACTGTGCTGGCACGGCCAGCGAGGGAGGAGGCCAGCTCAGGGGAGAAGGAGCATCTTCTTCCCTCTTCAAAACAAGGCACTGGCTGTGCTCCAGGAACTGCACAGGCTGTTCCTGGCAGCTTTACCAAAGTGTCATGGCCAGCTCTTTAATCAGGATTCCTATTAGACCTCCTTTCTGCAGCTTTGCCTCCTCTCACACTGCTGGTGCAGCCAAAATCCCTCTGCCACAGGTATGGTAGCCCAGAGGGGGCCCCACAGCGCTGGGAGAAGCTCAGGGCTGCTCTGGGTGCAGGGTCTCACTGTGTCACCCCCCAGAACCATCTGCAAGGCTGTTCAACCTTGCTGCAAGCCCCTCATGCCCACTGGGTGGGTCCAGAGCCAGGGCCAACCTCTCCTGGTGGTGTGCAGCCTGGAACCCTGCAGGGTCACCAGGGACAGCCACCCTGCTCAGCTCAGGACCTCACCCCTCATGCAGCAGACTGGACCCAGGAACAAGGTGCCCGTAGTTCGGGAGGCTGTCCTGCCAGCCAGCTGGAGATGTCTCTCTTGGATATTCCTGGGCCCCATGGCAAAGCCAAGGATGCCTGTGAGGTGCTAGCAGAGGGTGGCAAACCCCTTGCCACAGGGTGGGCTCATGCCCCGACCAACATTTGGGATGCAGTCGATGCAAAATGGGTCTAACTCCCCATGCTGTGGTCGTGGGTTACTCTGGAGCTCCTCAGGGCTGGGATTGCTCTGGAGCTGCCTCACAGGCCGGAGATAACCAGTGCAGGGACGAGCCTTTGCAGAGGTCCCGTGTGCTCATCTCAGCCCTTTCACCGCGCGGCAGCGATGGCTCCACAGCTTTGCCCAGCGAGCCCAGTCACCCTGGGCCTCTGTCCCGTCTGTCCCTGTGTGTCTGCATGGGGACATGTGCCCACACAGCTGCTCTGTGTGTGCAGGGGGGCACAGCAGCAGGGTGGGCATCAGGAGCCCCAGGGTGAGGGAGGTAAAAGGGCATGTCCTCTGAGCCCCTTGGCTGGAGTCTCCTGGTGCCCCAGAGCGTTGGGAGCCCTTGGAGGGGAGCCAGGGGGGAGCAGGGGCATTGCTGGGCATTGCTGTTCCCTGTGGTCAGTCCTGTCCCTCGTGCAGCAGCAGCAATGTGCTGGGTGTGTCAGTGCACAGCGGGGTCAGGACTGTTGTGGCCTTGTCCTCTGCGTGTCAGTCCGTGCTGAAGCCAGGTCTCTGCTGGAGACTGGGTCTGTGCTCTATCCATGTCTAGAGCTGCTTCCAGGAGCTGAGTGCAGCACCCCCATGGAGACATCAGGAGGGACTTGGAGCTGAAGGGTCTGAGCAGCCCATCATGTGCCAGGAGCTGCCCAGGCAGCCAGCCCAGAGCCAGACTGGTGGCACTGGGATACTGGGGGCACACCAACTGCCACAGCACCCACTCACATGTGGGGCTGCTGCCATCACATGCACTCTGCCACTGTCCCCTGAAAACCAGAGAGTTCAGCTGCAGCTGGTTGGGATTGAGAGGCCTCCCACAAACTGCACGTCTGTTGATCCAGGATGGAGCTGGTTCATCCGCCAGTGCATGCTGGTCTCATCCATCTGAGTGCCAGAGGTAGTTCCTGCCCTGCCCTCACTTTTGTGTGACCTCCAACACCTTCCTTGTGTGTCCAGCCAGACCCCAGTGTCTTCCCACATGGAAGCACCTCAACTCTGACAAACAAATCCTCCAGCTCCACCTTGCAGCCCTCTGGCAGTCCGGGGATCAGCAGGTGTGTGTGTCAGTATCCCCTGTCACACCAAGGGGGACAGAGCTGGTGACCCCAACACTGCCAAGCCCCACTGTGAGCTGTGCCCTGTGCAAGAGGGCCAGGCCCATCCCCAGAGCCAAGCCTCTTTCCTCAGGTACACTTAGAACTTCCCGAGGGGGTCATCCTGGGCAGGTGGTGCCAGACAGAGCCCTGAGGGCGGAGAGGAGGAGGAGGCGGCGGCCTGCCTCCCACGGCAGGGCAGTGTCTGTCGGGGTCTGTCCGTCTGCCGAGTGTCTGCCGTGGCTTTGCTCTGCTGGGGAGGCAGAACAGCTTCTGTGTGGCTTCTTCTGGCGCGGGGACACAGCAGCGAGGTGGTCAGCCCAGCCCTGCAGGCTGAAGGACAGTTCCCCCCACGTGGAGCACTCGGACTGCCCACGCCCTGGGCTCTGTGGGCTGTGAGGTGCTGGCCAGCGCTGGGGGCTACCCAGAGGTGCTCCGTGGGAGCCACGGCCGCCTCGTCCAGCTGCCCCTGTGTGCCGAGGGGTGTCCCAGCACAGTGTGATCCCAGTGTCCCCTGTGGGCATACATGGATATATGGTGCACACAGCAGGCCGAATGCTCAGCAGCTTCTCCCGTGGTTGAGGTGTCCTGTGGAGCTTTGCCGTGTCCGTGCCACTGTCTGAGGGGCCTGTGTGGCCTTGCTTGGCATCTTACGAGCTCTGCAGTTTGTACTGAAGTGTCAGCAGCGGTGGCCCCAGGGGATGGGCACCCCGCTCCCCTTGTCCTCGGTCCCTGTGCAGTGACTGTCTGTGTGAGGGGCTCCCCTGTTCTTAGCCTTTAACCTTCTCCAACTCTTTCTTCCAGATCTTTGGACCCCCCTCACTTATCCCTCAGATATTTACCCATGGAGAGCAGGTATTGTCCCACTGGCATTTCTCTCATCCTTCCTCACGGAGCTTTCTGGGGCCAGCCTGGGCACCCACAGCAGGGTGTGAGGCAGGCTCTGGGGTCAGCCCATGCCCAGGCCAGCAGCAGGAGAAGGAAAAGAGGAGGAGAAGGAGACAGCACTCCTGCCCTGGGCACTGCAGGGCAGCTGGAGAGCTTGAGTCCTCGGCCCAGCAGGGGCTTAGGGACCGTCAGTTTTAGGGGGAAAGCAGATGAACTTCTTGAGCTAAACCTCATGGACTCAGATGCTGGGCAGAAGCAATGTCCTTGAGTGCCAGGAGAAAGAAAGGGCCAGGAGAGATGGATGTGGGCAACAGGGCCAGTCTCAGCATCTCACCTGTATTTCAGAACAGTCTGCTCTGGGCTGGGTCTGGTTTGACCTGGCTGAGCCTCTCCCAAGACCAAGTTTGCCCAGCAGCTGCCACAGGAGAGTGAGGCAGAGCTGTGAGCAGGGGGCAGGGAGGTGGGGGCAGTGGCAGAGCTCACCCCTGGCCACAGCCAAGCTCTCTCCTGGCCCTCACCAGGAATGGGGCTGGCATGGATTCCGAGAGCCAGCCTAGGCAAGCGTGGGGGCTGTCCCCCAGCCCACACCTCTCCCCTGCTGTCTCCCAGTGTTGTCCCCCGAGGAGCAAGCTGCCCTGGTGGGTCTCACACCTGAGGCTGGGGTGTCCCAGCTATGCTGGGACAGGGGCCCTGGCAAAGGCTGGACTGAGATTTTGGCCACACGTGCTCTCAGCAGCAGGACTGGGGGTGTTCCACAGGCACTGTGCCGGTGTCTCACCTCCAAGGAGGGGCCCCTCTTCCCTCTCTCAGCAGAGAGCCCCGGGTACCCTGTGCCCCAGCAGCACTGACCACTGACTACTGACCGCTGACCACTGACCACTGCACCTCCCGTCGCGCTGCCGTGAGCGGGACCACGCAGGAGCGGCCGGAGGGCGAGGAGCAGGAGGGAAGGGAAGGGCGGCCGCAGGCGGGGGCTGACTGGGGCTGCCCCTGTCCCCGTGCAGGCACCCGAGCCGGAGCTGGGGGAGCAGTACGAGCCCGTCTGCGACTCCACCTACAGCGAGGCCGAGTCGGCGGCTGCGGAGGTGCTGGACCTGCCTCTGCCCAGCTACTTCCGATCCCGGAGCCACAGCTACCTCCGCGCCATCCAGGCGGGCTGCTCCCAGGAAGACGACACGGGCTCCGTCCGCTCCATCTCCCCGCCGCCCACGGGCAGCCTCAGCGGCAGCAGGACCCTGCCCACCAACAGCAGTGAGTGCAGCGGCGTGGGGGGCACGGGGCGAGCCAGCGAGGGACAGGGGACACTGCTGGCACTGCCTGGGGGCTGTCGAGCATGCGGGGCGCTGGGTTCGGGTACCTGCATCCCCAGCCGTGGTTGTCCATGACTTTTGGGGGCTTGTGCCCGAGAGGATGGGCAGCAGCTGATGTGGGTGCTGGAATGGCAGGCGGGCTCTGGGCGCTGCATCAAAGGAGGTGTGACCAGCAGGTCAAGGGAGCAAATTCCCCCTGCTCTGCTCTGCTCTCGTGAGGCCCCTCCTGCAGAGCTGCCTCTGGCTCTGGGGCCCTCAGCACAAAAAGACATGGAGCTGCTGGAGCAAGTCCAGAGGATGCCACGGAGATGCTCCAAGGGCTGGAGGCCCACTGCTCTAGAGCCAGGCTGAGAGAGGTGGGAATGTTCAACCTGGAAAAGAGAAGGCTCCAGGAAGATCTTAGAGGTTAGTGAGGTGCTTGCACAGGGTGCCCAGAGCAGCTGGGGCTGCCCCTGGATCCCTGGCAGTGTCCAAGGCCAGGCTGGACATTGGGGCTTGGAGCAGCCTGGGACAGTGGGAGGTGTCCCTGCCCATGGCAGGGGGTGGGACTGGATGAGCTTTAAGGTCCTTTCAACCCAAACCATTCTGGGACTCTGTGATGACACATAGAGAGGCCCCAACATCCCTAGTTTTGGGGTACAAACAGGTCTTGCATTGAGTTTCAAGGCACTAACAAGCCTTCCCAAGCCCCAGAGCCCCCAGCATCCCTGTGCTGAGCCGTGGCAGCATTTCCATGATGCTCCAGGTCACTTGATCTGCATCACTTTGCATCATTTTCTCCAAGGCAGCCTGTGCCCTTCCCGGCTCTGGCCAGCCCCAGGTGAGGCTCAGGTGTAACACAAGGTGTGAGGAGCTGAGAGGTGCCATCCTGGGGATAATTTTGGGAACTGGTTAGAAAAGGTGATACCTTGGTGTTCCCAGATATGGTAGTGCCTGTACATGGAGCAAGGCAGATGCCAGAGCAGGCAGGAGGAATGCAGCACCTGCCCGGGGCTGTCTGTGCAGGCAGCATGTCCTGTCCCCATGGGGAAGCCGGGGTCAGGCCCAACGGGATGGTGCCTCTCAGCACCAGCTCTGGCACCAAGGGGAGTTCAGAGCAGCCTCAGCTCATCTGCTGTGGGCAAAGCTGGCAGAGCACTGGGGTGGACTGTCAGTGGGAGACAGGCACATCCCAGCTCTGGGCAGAGTGGGCAGTGGGGAGGGGGCACCGGCAGCGTTCCTGCCTGGCTCCAGGCCTTCCCCCCCGAGATATGGGCATGACCTAACATCTCCCTGCAGAGGCATCCCAGCTGCAGAGGCATCCCAGTCAAGGTCCGCAGGATGAGGCAGGAACTGGAAGAGATCCCCTGGGATGAATGGGCTGTTTGCTCAGTCCTGTCCCTCCTTCCTGCCACCCTCTCCACTCTGCTTCTGTCCCACACTCTTCCCACCTGGCTGCCCCTGTCCCACAGCCCTCTCCTTGCTGGCTCAGCACTGCTGAGCTCAGTGCTGCCAGTTCCAGGCTGACACTGGGCAGCAGCAGCAGGCACAGCACAGAGGGGGATTCCAAAATGGGTGCCACCCCTCTCTGACATGACCCTGCACAGTTCTGCTGGCTCCCAGAGCATCCCCCAGCCCTCCACGTTGGCTGCTGGGGCTTGGTGGGGGGAAAGAGTTTTGGCAGAGGGTTGGGGAGCAGGGAGGAGCATCTGTGGTTGTGCATGCACAGGATGTGGGAGGCAGGAGACACATCTGGACAGCACTCACACCCCTAATCAGCCATCTGGGCTCAGTTCGCCTGCAAATCATGGAATTACTTTGGTTGGAAAAGCCCTCTGGGACCACTGAGTCCAACTGCTAACCCAGCACTGCAAAGCCCACCACTAACCCATGTCCCCAAGTGCCATATCCACGAGTTTTTTGAACACTTCCCAGGGATGGTGACTCCACCACTGCTGTGGGCAGCTGTGCCAGTGCCTGACTGCCCTGTCCATGAAGAGGTTTTCCCAAATATCCAATCTAAACCTCCCCTGGTGCAACTTGAGGCCCTTTCATCTCATCCTGCCCCTTGTTACCTGGGAGCAGAGCCAGATCCCCCACCTGGCTGCCCCTCCTGTCAGGGAGTTGTAGACAGTGAGGTCCCCCCTGAGCTCCTTTTCTCAAGGCTGAGCCCCTCAGCTGCTCCTGGTGCTCCAGCCCCTTCCCCAGCTCCGTTTCCTTCCCTGGACATGCTCCAGCCCCTCAAGGTCTTTCTTGTCACAAGGGTCCCAGAACTGGACACAGGATTTGAGGTGTGACCTCACCAGTGCCCAGCGCAGGGGACAGTCACTGCCCTGGTCCTGCTGGCCACACCATGGCTGGTACAGGCCAGGCACCCTTGGCCTCTTGCCCACCTGTGCATTTTCAGCTGCTGTCATCCAGCACCCCCAGGGCCTTTTCTGTGCATCTCTGAGGCTCTGAGTGGCTGGTGGTGTAGGAGAAGGGCCTCCCAAGCAGCAGGTGGATCATCAGCCTGGACCAACAGGGAGAAGTGGGTGCACTGTCACCTGCAGGTGTAATGGTCACTGATGGCCTCTGCTCCATGCAGGGCTCTGGGATGACACAATTAAGAGCCCTCACCCAAACACATCCCAGGGACGCCTTTCTTCCTCCAGCATCCGTGCACCAGCCCAGAGGAATGGGGACCACCACGCTTTTGTGTCTGTAGGGACACATCCTAAAGAGGCACCAGCAGCAGCAGTGCTGGGGCCAGCACAGGCTTCTTGTTTCTTGAGGGCCATGTGGGGGTTGGATGCTAAAGCAGAGGGATCCAGGCACTGTCAGAGGGCAGGAGGAGGGGCAGCAAGCTCCGTGCCGGCTGTGTGGGGAGCACGGGGGAGAGCCCTGACAGCTGTCACACCCCTGCCACGCCAGTTCCTCCCACTGATGCCTGTGTCACCGGCACATTACAAGGCAATTAGCTCCCATTTGACAGCCAGCGAGACAGATGATGAGCTGCCCTCGATCAGCCTTAAACAAAGCTTTGTGCCTTGCGCAGCCGGAGACTCAAAAGCCCCAGTGGAACCTATTGCTCTAATTGCCAGGCGTGCGGTGACAGCCGCGCCGGCTCCCGAGCACCACAAAGGGCTCCCCAGCCCCGGCTCCTGCTTATTAGAGGCAGCTCTGGGAATTGCTTGTTTAATAGACTGCTTGTAATGCAGAGTGGAATATTTGATGTCCAGGGGAAACAGGAAAGCAGAGGTGAGCAAGCAAATACAGCAGGAAAGCTCCCACCGAGCCAGTTCTACCCGAGCTCTTCCCAGTCCTCCTTGTGCCATCTGGTTACACCACCCTTGCTCAGAGCATCCTGCTCCCAAAAAGCTCAGGTGTCCAGCTCCTTATCCTGTGTCCAGATCTCCTGCAGGGAGGCCAGGGCTGCACACACCTTGTGCCCATCCATATACCAGAACTTGCCAAGCCCAGGCTGGGCAGGAGAGCACCACCTGGGAGAGATACTCCCAAAGGTCAGGACAGAACAGCTGCCCTCTGCCTCTCACCTGCTTCCTGTCTTCTTTGTATTGCTTTTGTTTCCTTGTTTATGACTAAATTAGAGAGCTGGCTTCCGGGCCCATGGCTCTGCTGGGGACCCTGCCCTGCCCCAGGAGAAGGCAGGTGCCAGCCCAGTCCCCTGGCACTGATGCTCTTGCAGGGGCAGCAGGGCTGTGCTTAGGAGGATGGACAAAGTGCCTGCACCCCTCATTGTGCTGGCCCAGTCCCCAGGGGCTGGCTCACTGTGGGACGTTTCCACGGCTTCTGGGAAAGTCGTGTATCTTCCTCCTCCTTCTCCTCCTCTGTGTGCCGTGATCCCGGGCTCTGTGTAGGCAGGCAGTTTCTGTTGCACTCCTCTCAGCTGTCATGGCCTTCTCTCCTGTGTGGGGAAGCAGCAGCGATGGGAAGGCACAGGGAGCTCACACCAGGCCAGGAGGCATTGCCAGCCAGGGGTGAAGCACCACTGCGGCCCCTCGCTAATCCCATCGGCCTGAGCTGACCCCACACGGCCTTTGGGAGGGACTGTTATCATTCCCTTCAGATTTTCTCCTTCTTTTTGACCTAGATTTCACGTTCCAGAAATAGCTTCCTCTGACATACAAGCAGGAAAGGGATTAGAGAGAGAGTGTGTGTGTGTATGTGTGTGCCAGGGAAAGATTTCTGTTGCATGCTCCATCAGTGTTTGCAGAGGAAAAAAGGGCACGTACGCACGTTCTGTGATGCCTTCATGTGTCTGTGGGACAAAGAGAAATTCATGACAGCTGTTTTCTGTCCACATTTGCCAGTTCATTTTTCACCTCTGATCTTTCCCTTGTTATTATGGAAACTCCACCACCGCCCTGTGCCCAGCCAGCGCTCCCTTCTCCCCAGGAAGCTGTGCCATGGGCACAGCCCTGCTCTCGGCTCCACCCCCAAACCCAAACCATCTCTGTCTTTATGTGCCTGGTGCTCTTTGCTGCCAGATCTCAGCGCTCCCACGGGCAGCACCCAGGCTGTGAGCTCGCTGCCTGCTGCAGGCACGTGTCTGGCACCCAAAAGCAGCTGCAACGGGTTTGAGCCCACAGAATTGCCACTTCCCCAGGTCCCTGGGAAGGGGGGAGCTGCAGCCACGCTGTGTGATGCTGTGCTGGCACAGACACAGGGGAGGTGAGCACGGCTCCAAGGTCCTGGCCAAGCCTGCCTGCTCCCAGCAGGGACCATCTACAAAGGAGTAGAAACAAAGGCAGCTGTCAGCATTTCCCTTTGCTGATATGGTCAGAAAGACAAGTCCTTGTTGCTTGCTTTTATCAGTTTTGATAGCAGGAAAGGGAGTTGATGCTGTCCTCGTGGGAGAGGAGAATCCAAAGCACCAAGGGGTGCCTCAGCTCACTCAGAGCCTCTGGGAGGGCAGCACCAGGAGTCCGTGCATGGTGCTGTGCTCTGCCCGTGAGGAGAGCTGGCTGGAGGGCAGTGTGCCAGGCACACAGACACCTGAGGTCTCTCCTCAGGTCAAAAGGCCTGGTGGCCTCCCCACACGCTGGCCATCCTTGTGACCCAGGTGAGCACAGAGCTGCCCTGACACCAGGCAGTCACGGGTGCCCCTTTGTGTCCCCGCTGTCGGTGATGCTCAGCCCCTCTGCAGCTCCCATGGCCACAGGGCTCGTGCCACCGCTGGGGCAGCCCAGCAGCAACCAGCGGTAGCCTTAGCTGAGACAGACACACACGTGTGCCAGGAGAGCAGGGCTGGGTGGGGTTGATCGAGGCTCTGCAAACAGCCTGGAGCATTTTCAGGATGTCAGACAGTGCAGGCAAATGAGGGTTTCTTTGTGTATGTCTTGGTTTGGGTTGCTTTTCTTCTCCTTCACGTTCTCTCATTATCTTTTCCATCTACTGAGCCATGACGTGGGTATTTCTGAGGGTTCAGGAAGAGATTGGCAGCTCAGAGCTACCTGGGAGACCCTGAACTGAAAACAAGTTTCCGTTTTTCCTTGGTAGGCAGCGGAGTAGGGAGGCCCTAGGCTGAGGGTCCCAAGGCTCAGGGCTGACTCTGTGATCAAATTGTTCTTCAGCCCCATTGTGCTGCTGCTTCCCAGAGCAGAAGCAGCAAATCTGCAGCAATTCGGTCGCTGAATGCCGAGGGCGGCGGCGGCGGCTCAGCCCTGCCTGCGGAGCCGGCAGCGCTTGAGCTCAGTGCGCTGTTTCCCACGGCGCTTTGATCGCTCCTTGCTGCAGACCACCCCTTCTCCGAGTGCTGGGAGCCCAGCGAGCCATCAATAAATCGCAGCATCAAGGAGTAATGGGAGCAGCGAGGGGCCAGGGCAGCACACGTGCTGCTGGCGGGAGCCACGCGGCAGCACCGCTGCTCGCACAGCCACGAGCCCTGCCCAGGGCCGGGCACCACCAGTGCCCACGCCACGCTGGGCTGGTGGGCACCCTCTGCTCGTCTCGGCCGGCCGCCACACAGAGTGGCTCTGCCCTCGCAGAGCTGTTCCCAGCCCCGGTCCACGGGAGCCTTGCGCTCAGCTCCGTGTGCCGGCGCAGGATCTCAGGGAGAGAGCTGGATGCTCCTCCAGCACCCTGCGTGGCTGTGCCCAGGGTGCAGACCCGGCAGGTTCTTCCCGCAGCCCGCACGTTGTGCCAGCCCTGCTCCCCTCCGCACCTCCATTCTCCACCAGCCCTGCTCTGGCAGCCCCAGGGGAGGCACAAAGCACAGTCCCAACACAGCGCCCGCACCCGCTGAGGCTCCCCTCCCTCTCCCCGTGCCCAGCGGGGCAGAACTCCACTAGCAAATCTGGGACCAGGGGAAAACACCCACAAGGGAAACCTCTTCGTCCCACTTGTTTCTTTCCCATGTATTTCCCTCTGCACCGGAGGGTTCCTCTCGGCGATGCTGCAGGAG
The DNA here is from genome assembly GCF_017639235.1 of Corvus kubaryi. Classification (NCBI taxonomy): domain Eukaryota; kingdom Metazoa; phylum Chordata; class Aves; order Passeriformes; family Corvidae; genus Corvus; species Corvus kubaryi. Next base: position 355,791 of record NW_024581041.1, read on the forward strand.
GTCCTGCACCCGCCGCCCACGGGGGTCCCACCGCGCCCGCTCCGGGGGCTGGAGCGGGAGGGATACGGGAGGTATGTTTCAGCCAAACGCACGTTTGCGCGTGGGTGGGACCGCGGCCGCGCTGGGGAAGATGTCACCGCGGCTACCGCGACAAGGAGACAAAGCTCCCGCGTGGGGTGGGAGCGGCTCCCGCTTTGTTCAGCAGCGCTCGGCTCCCCTCGCGGCAGCGGCGGTGCGGCAGCGGCGGTCCCCGCCCGCGTCCCCTGTCGGCAGCGCCGGGCGTCCCGAGGGTCCCGGCCGAGCCGAGCGCGGCCGAACAAAGCCCGACGCGCCCCAACCCCACGCGCGACCGTGGG
>NW_024581041.1:356546-458847 GCF_017639235.1 Corvus kubaryi
CCGCCCCTCTTTGTGTCTCCCATGGCTTTGTGTCTGGAGCTCCTGAGGCAATGTGAGTGACCGCGCGAGCGGGGGGCCGAGCCGGGCCCTGCATGGCTGCGGGCGGGGGTGCCGCCCCCTCCTCCCTCGCTGCTGCCGCTGCTCCGCCGCTTGCCGGGCCCGCCGCCCCTTCCGCTTCCCACGCGCGTCCCGGGCCTCCGCGGGAGCGGCGGGGCCGCCCCGCTCGGCTGGGGCTGGGCTGGGGTGTGGGGGCCGCTCCATCCTCCTCCTCCTCCCCCGCATGCCGCCTGCGCCGCGGGGAGCCGGGCCCGGGCGGGGGTGGGCGCTGCCCCGGTGCCAGCCCCCCTGTGCCCGTCCCCCGGGGGCCGTGCGGGGTCAGGCCGGTGCCCGGCCCGGTGCTTCAGGCCCTGAAGGAGTCCCTGGGTGCCGCAGGGAAGGAAGCGGCGCCTCGCTAAATGCGTTCTCCGCTGGGGGACACGGGCCCTTTCTTTGGAGAGGCGTTCAGATTCTCCCTCCCCTGGAGAAGAAAAGGGAATTGTCTGGGCGAGGCACGGAGCTGAAGGCTGACATTTCGCAGCGCAGCGAGCTGGCACCTCCCGGCCAGAGCTGGCTCTGAAAAGTCTCTTTTTTTAGCCTGGGAGAACAGGTCCTGGCTGAAGGTACCTGGTGTGGTAGCCCAGCCTGGAGCCGCCCGCCCTGTGCAGGAGTTGAGGCTGAATCCCTCGGGATTTAACCGCAGGTGCAGCTCGGCGTTGGTGTGCCTTGCAAGAGGGTGGGGATGTTAAGGTTGGTTGTGAGCAGTGAGTAAATGTAGCTCTTAATTTCCGCTCCGGTCTTGATTGAGAGGCTCAAAAAGGAGGATTGTTTGCAGGATGCTGTTGGTAGGACTAACATTAGTTAGTCTGCAAAGACCTTGACCCCAGGGTGTGCAGGAAATGTCTTTGAGATGTGACTGGAATTAGGACCTCTGAATCCTAGGCTGTAGCTTGTCACTTGCGGGAGGAAAAGAAGAAAAGGGAGAATAAAAAACCCCACAGCATGTGGCATTGAATTCTAAAATAAATTCCGATCATGTGGGATGATAACAAGCCAGATTGCCAAGTCGTGTAAGTTGGCAGACTTGACTCCAGAGGGTCCAAATTACTTTGCTGGTAATTGCTCTTCCAATAGGCGTTTGGTGCTATGAAGTTACATGTTCTTGAAGGGGTGGAGAAAAGCATAGCTATTGATCAAATTCAGTCTGCTTGCCTTTCAGATAAAGTACTGATGTGTGTCCGTACCCAGATATTCAGAGGAGGGTTATCTGTAGAATTTGTCGGTTGTTGGCAGGTGTGGAAAACCTAAAAACTCATCTTTAAGGTGCAAATGCCGAACTGCCACATGCTATTTTTGCATCTAGCTTGTTGCTTCCATCCCACTTCTGTCGTGGCAGTGTAAGTTTGGGGTGCAGCTGGGGACCCCACGATCTGTAGTGTGGCCCTGGAAGTGCTGGAGTGGAACTGCTGTGCACTGTGCCAGCCTGGAAAGGACAAGGAGACCCTGGGCAGCAAAGGTGATAACGGAAGAGCTTGGTTTCTGTGAAATGTGGGTTGTCTGTCTGTCAAATCCAATGGGATTTGGCAAAGCGCGATGTGCTGGGAGCCCCACAGGTCCCTGTGTGGAAGTGTAGCCAGTGTCCCAGCACACGTTGTCAGCTTGTTTTGCTCGCAGCTCTGTCTGTCAGTCATTGGGTAGTCGGGTGCTTAATCTGTGTGTGCAGTTTGGATTTGTGGACACTTCTGACTGCTCAGCTCCAGGTTATTCTGCTGCTCCATGGCTGTGTTCCTAGCTGTGCATGCTGCCAGAGCAAGAGAACTTTGAAAGCTTTTAATGGATAACTAATGACTGTCAGGCGTTCGCGAACAGCTGTGTGTCAGTTCTTGTCTCTGTATGGATTTTCTTGTTGTTTGAGCCCAGACTGGGATCGTTTGGAGTGAACTAGTCACTGGACTCTGTGAAAGTCACTCTGTGCCACTTTAATTTTTCTTGTAACCCACTTCACGCACACCTGCAGAGGGAAGCCTGCAGAGCCTCAGTGCAGCAGGGTTTGTGCCTCTTCAGCTGATACTCCTGCTCTGTGCAACCTGCACAACAGCCTCAAATATTTTTTAATGGATTGAGGAGGCATAATTGGATTCAGAGCAGTGCAAGTTACAAGGACATATGTGAGTTGGAAGGATTAAGGCTGTGCAGGCTGGTGGCCTTGTTCAAGAAAAATCCACTTTAATTTCTGCAGTGAAAAGTTGTCAGTGTGTTTCCTATCAGAGCAGATTTAAAAGGGAGGGGAGCAGTGCTAAGTATGATTGCCGTTTGCTGTGAAAGGCGATTAGAGTTCAGGCTGTCAGATAAAGTTCTGTGGTGGCTGGAGTTGGGGATGGTGAATTTGGGTCTCTCCAGAAGAGCTCATGGAAAAATGAGTTTCTTTCCCTTCTCTTCTGGTCTCCCACCTGGAGGAAGAAATGGGGTGCAGAATGACACCAAGGTTTGACATAAGCTGCCTTTAAACCGTCAAAAGTTAAACTATTTGCAGATGGGCCAGTTTAGGAGAGGAGAAAATATTTAGAAATTCTGTCCACTTCAATTTATCTTGCAGAATTAATTAATTGCTGGCCCTTTGGTGCAGATGGGTGCGTTAAGTACCAACCTTCTGTCCCCTGGAGAAGCAAGAGGACCAACAGCCCCACGGCTGAAGTCCTGAGCTGGGCCTCAGCCCTGGGCTTCACTTCTGCTCTGCCAGGGTCTGGCTGGTGAATGCAAAAGGCACCATTGCAAAAGCATTTGTGATTTTCACTGAAAACAGTGAGGTAAGTGCTCAGATCCATCTGCCCACATGAGTCTGGTCTCTAATTAAATGGGCAACTTAAGGCAGGGCAGTCCCAGTGTCTGCATGGCTCAGCATGGGCTGCTGGTCTGCTGTCACAGAAGGTGACAAGCATTGCTGGTCCCCCAGGACTGGACACTTTGATTTCCATAGAGGACAGGGCTGTGGGTTATGCACTGCCAGGCCTCTTCCCAAATTTCTATACATCTAGGAACACAGTTGAGTTCTGATTCTCTCCTCCTTCCCTCCTTGGTGCTGAGCTTAGACTCGCAGTGTGAATTGCTGGTGAAGGCAGAGGGGCACGTGCACCTACTGGGACACGGGCAGGGTGCTCGATGCCCATATAGGTGCTGCAGCATCACCTGAGCAGACAGGGCACACAGGAACTGGGTTATCCCCACTGCTCTGCAGGGTCTCAGAGGGTCAAGTTTGTCAGCTCCTCTGGGAACACCAAGAACATGAAACCAGTCTCTAAGGGAACTCGCCCGAGCCAGACTGTAGCTCGGTGCATCAGGCAGCAGTGCTCGAAAAGGAAACGGTGAATGTGCATAAGTTTTAAACCTTAGCATTAGTATTTGCATCAAGGATGTGTTGACAATCAATCTTGTGTATCCTATTTAGTGCTCTTCATTAAGACATCAAGGTTTCACTGCGGTGATCTTTTCTGAACCTAGTTCCAAGAGATCAAAGCTTAAGCTGCTGTTTTGTCTCTCCAGTTTGAAGTTTGACCAAGAAACTTGAGTGGTGAATGTTTCAAAGGTAAATTCTTACCTGTGGTGCCGGTCTGTCAGAGCTGGAATTAAAGTGGAGATCAGAAGTTGCTTATGCCTTTCTCCTGATGCACTGTCATAGTGCAAGGTGATGTTTGATGAAAGCTGAAAGCTATTTAAGAGTTGATAAAAGGAAATTTTTATTGTGAGTTGTTTTCATAAGATTAGTCAAACTTCTAAGTATTATTTGTCTTGTTTTGTTTCTATTCTGGGAGTGGTTGAGATCTACTTGAACAGAGCCCAGCCAGGCATTTGCTGTGTGCAGGAGGGATCTCCAAGCCTAAACTTCCTACCCTGAGTGGGCATATCTACAGCTGCACTGAATTGGAAGTTAAAATTGGGAAGTTAAAGCATGGATGCTGCATCCCTCTTAGGCCTTACACGTAAGCCATCTACCTGTGTCTGAAGCCAGAGAAAGTGTCCCAAAGGCTGCTGTGGAATTTTCCCCAAGGGAGTCCCCCGACCCTCCTGAAGGCCCTCGTGAGGAGCCGTGTCCGTGCTTGCCTGCCAGCCTGGTCAGCGCTGCTCTGGGGAGAGCAGCATGTGCAGGACAGGTCATGGGCCAGCACGCTATGCCAGGGCTCTCAGGTCACTGGAGTGGCTGTTGTGTTGGGAACCCTCCTTCCCCTTGTTTGAACCCTGAGGCTTTCCAGTCCCTCAGCGTGCCCCAGACACAGGGACCCGAGTTACACCACTCCTGTGCAGGAGCTCTTCCGGGCTTCGCTGCGCTCTGCTGAGCAGCTGCCAGCCTGAGCTGCCGCTCCAGCAGCAGGCCCAGGCTGGCAATTCTGGCCCCTCAGCACTGCTGCTCTGAGCACAGCAAGCTCCCTGGCAATGCAGGACTGCTGTGATGCCCAGCCTTGTACTGCCAGGGCTGGAACTTCCCAGGGGAGAAGGTGGCTTTGGGGAGACGGGTGCTGGTGGAATGGAGCTGGAGAACTTCTCCCAGTGCCTGAACCAGTGTTTAATCTGATCCCTGGGAAGTACAGGGGTGTTGCACCTCCTGAGCTCCTGGTTCTGGAGAAAGCAGCTACTTTATTTCCAAAGTATTGGGTTTCAGTGGTGCTGAGGTTCACAGCATGCCACGAGCCAGGCTGTGAGCGGGGAATCCTGGATGCTGGGAGGCAGAGCCCTGCTCACCAGCAGCCTGTTGCCTTGGCCACGGTGCTGCTGCTGTTGGCCTTTGTGCTTGGCACAGGTTCAGTGTCAGCTGTCACCCTGCAATCTCCTCTCTGCTGCACTACCAGCAGTGTGGTGCCACACATTAACTTTTATCACTGCTCTGTTGAGGGCCCTGCTGGAGATGAGTGCTGCAGAGTAGCTGGGTGCTGAGGGGAGGCTGCCAGAGCAGCCCTCCAAGCCCTGCTCCCTCCCAGGAGTTGTTCTTGCACGAGTCAAACACTGAACCAGGCTGACTGGGGGAATCAGGGCTTTGGGGAAGGCAGACAAAGGCCTGGATGGAGCTGTGGCTGCTGTGACCATGCCTGTGTGCCTGCTGCTGTGAATGCTGCTCGCTGTCAGCCATCCCCGGCCAGAAGGGATCCCTGCTTTGGGTGTTCATCTGTGTGAAGCTTTAATTCCTGTTTGTAGCATGTCAGAACTGATGAAATTAAAAGATAGAAGGGTTAAAAGATAGAAGGGAGAACACCTTGAGTGGCATCCTCAGGGCAGCAGGGCAGGGACCAAGGACCAGCCTCTGCTCCCAGGCAACCAGCAACAGGATGACAGGATATTGTCCTTAAGCTGTTTAGGTTGGACATTTGGAGGAATTTATTCATGGGAAGGGTGGTCAGGCATTGGAAGGGCTGCCCAGCGAGAGGGTGGAGTCCCCTTCCCTGGAGGTGTCCAAGGAAGGACTGAACGTGTCATTCAGTGCTCTGGGCTGATGATAAGGTGGGGATGGGTCACAGGTTGGACTCGGTGGTCTCAGAAGTGTTTTCAGTGATTCAGTGATTCTGTGACAGCAGGAGCGGGCTGGGCCCCGGGAGCCTTGGGCTGGAGCTGAGAGATGCCCAGTGCTTGCAGGACGCGTTCAGAGTGGATTTCGCACGGGTGCACAAACGGGACGGGGAGTGTGCCGCTCCGGGGGTCGCAGCGGGAGCCGGCGGGGTGGCCCCGGAAGGGTCCCGGTGTTGGGGGCGGCTCCGGCCCGGCCCCGCTCGGGCCCGGGCGCTCCCTGCCCGGCGCCGGGCGCGCTTTGCGGCCGCCGCGCTTTGCAGCAGGGCCGTAGGGCGAGGTGAGCGCCGGCCGGGCCGAGCCGAGCCGGGCCGCTCCTGTGCGGGCCCCCGGCGAGCCGCCCCCGGGGCACTGCGGGAGCCGGGCCGGAGCGGGGCCGCCGCCCCGGGGAGCGGCCGGGGCAGGGCTGTGCTGGGAGAGCTCCGAGTCGCGCTCCGAGAGCGCTCTGGGCTCTGTCAGTGTGCAGGGACACAGCCCCAGGCTGTCCGGGAAAGGGAATGGAGCAGCGGGGGAGGGCTCAGCCTGGAGAGGAGGCGGCTCGGGGGGCACCTTGTGGCTCTGCACTGCTCCCTGAAGGGGAGGGGGCAGCCGGGCTCGGCCTCTGCTGCCAGGGAACAGGGACAGGAGGAGAGGGCACAGTCTTCATCTGCCCCAGGGGAAGTTTGAGTTGGACATCAGGAGGAATTTCTTCCCGGTAAGGGTGGTCAAGTACTGGAATGGGCTGCCCAGGGCAGTGGTGGGGTCATCTGGAGATGTTTAAAGAAAGATTGGACATGGCACTCAGCCGTGGTTTAGTGGACAAGGTGGTGTTCGGTCACAGGTTGAACTCGGTCTCAGAGGTCTTTTCCAACCTAATTGATTCATTGATAGCAGTGTGCTGTCCAAAGGGAATGGAAGCACTGCCTGTCCTTTCCCCCATCCAGGCTGTGCTCAGTCCCAGAGGTAGCAATGCCCAGCTGGCACCATCCTGCAGTGCCCAGCACCCATGGGTTGGGTCCCCTGAGCTCTCTGTGGCACAGCAGAGTCCAAGCTAAGGAGACTGCTCCAAATGGAATAGAACCAGGCCAGCCATCGCTGCTGGTGGCAGCAGTAACTTTGAAGCACTGTCTGCTTTCTCCTGGCAGTGCTATTTGTGCGCTTACCTTTGATTTATATTCTTTTTTTCAACATCTCTGAATATCTTGGGTGTTGAGGGAGGCAGCTCTAAAAATAACTTTAGAGGCTGGTTATTTCCAAAGCCGTTATTTCTGCCTCTGCCTGGTTCTTTCCCTTCTGTAGCTAATGGCTTTTTCTGCTGCTGCAAGGCCTGGTTCACACAGAAAATCATGTTTTCTGCTCTGTGCTAGTTCTTGCTCTGTTAGCAAACATGCTCTGGGTGTGGGTGATGGTGTGTGTGCGGGCAGCAGGTGCATGTGATTGCAGTTCTGGGTGAACGAGCTGGTGGAGCAGGAACACTGAGTCCAGAATGTACTAAAAAATGAACACGAGCCTTTTGAAGGGTCAATCTCCACCATTTGGAAGTTGGAGCCACTCGGGTGCAGCTCTGCAGAAGCCGTGTGCCAGAAGGTATCTGCTCTTTGAACCAGCTGTGCTCAGAGGTGACAGTGGCTCGAGGAAGTCCCATTGTCCTGTTCCTCAGGCGTGTGCCAGAGGATGGCTCACGTTTAATGGTGAACCCCAGCCGCTGTTAGTGCCTTACCTCATGTTCTGCTGCTGAGTGTGAAATAACCTCCCCTGACAGATGCAGAGGCTGGTACAAGGGTTGTGTACAAAAACACTCACTTGCATGGATTATGACTGAAAAATGCTTCTGCTGTGGTTGAGGGTACCTGTTAAATCTAATTAATCCTAATTCTTACGGTGTGATGCTTTCCAGCATCTTTTTTTTTTTTCCCCTAAGGTGACTCAGTTTTAGGCAGCTGTGCCTCTTATCAGAGAGCAGCTGCCAAGCAGATTGCTGCCCTGCCTCCACATGCCATGAGTGTGCCAGTACAAGGGACCTGTGTGCTCTGCCTGCCCTGCTAGCAGTGAGTGCCTCACTTTCCCGTGGAATTGCAGGAGAGGAGCACAACAGGGCCACTCCCAGGAGCTGTGGGAAGCAGCGTTCCCCGTGGAGGTTTAACCTCCAGTGTGTGCAGAGTTGCTGTGCTCCAGTGGCTCTGTTGGGTGCTGCTCTCCTCGCTCCAGGTGCCCTGACTTTGTGCTGTGCCTCACACCTTCGGGCTTCCTTTCTTGGGAAGTTTATGCTCAGCTTGTTCCTGGCCTGCTGCAGCTTTTAGGCTTGATTGAGAAAAGAAAAATACGGTGAGATTGCGGCGTGTCACTGGTGTTTAATGGGCTGAATGTATGGCCAAAGTGGAGGTGCCTCAGGCTGAGAGCCTGACTGTGGAACACTCCAAGCAGCTGCTCTCCCTGGGGAATTCCTAGAGCTGTGTGTTGCTTCTGGCCACTCTGGAGCAATAGAGAGTTACCTCATCTCTGGGACTGCAGCAAGTGCTTCCTGGTCAGCGTGCACCCCAGGATGGGGAGTGCAGATCAGCTGGAGGCAGATTTGGCACTGGCACTAGCTGAGATTGCTCCTGTGTGTCTCTCATTTGGAGATTGAGAACAAAACAACGTAGATATTTAGAGGGTCCAGTTCTTGTTCATATCATCCATTCCAGGCCCTGTGCTTCATCCCTGAAGGTGGAGCCTTAGCTGGTGTGAGTCACTGTGGATTGGCGGCCTGGGGTTGGTTTCTTTTGTGTGTGCCCCCGCACACGTGTGTGTGCTAATTGTGGCAGGCTGAAAGGCACCTCAGCTTGGGGGCTCTGCTTGAGCTGAAGTGCTGAGCAGCCTCCTAAGCATGTGAGCAGGCTCCAGTGGAGAGGAGAACTTGACAGGAGGGGAGATGAGAAGTGATCTCTCGGATCCAGGCTGTGCTCAGCATTCTGTGAAGCTGGGAATGCAGCTAGTGATATCATGGGTTTTCCAGTCTACAAGGGATTTTATATATATATATATATATGTAGTTTGGGGTTCACCTAGCAAGCTAAAAGCAAGGGTTTTATTGTTACAACGATGTCTTTTTTATAACAGCTTCTCTTATTTCTGCTAATTACTATGGTTCCAGCCACAAAAGAGCTTTCTTGTTCTAATTGGCCTCCTCCTGTTTCAATTCAGTTGTGTTGCTATGTCACCATGGAGACAGTTGTGATGTCACGAGATGTGGCATCACTGAAAAGCGGCTGGGAGGCAGTTGCTCACGTTCCCCCTCACCCCATCCACCCCGGTAATCAATAGCTGGAGTAGAAAGCAGAACAGCTCAATAGACTTCAGGGAAGATACGGGGCTTTGAAATGAGCCTGAATTACAGCTGTGATTTGAAGGCTGTTTCCAGAGTGGTGGTGGCAGAAAAGATCTCATATACCCTCCTTCTCAAAACTGTCTCCATCTCCTTGTGTGTTGCTGAGCTCACTTAAATGCCAGGAAACCCCAGATGTCCAGCAGTTGCTGTGCTTGGGCCCTGTTGGCAAATGCTTGTGGTGCTAAAAACCCAGGCACCTACTGGGTCACATCCTGGGCACAGCACCAGGATTGGTGCTGCTGGGCTGGGGGACAGGTACACTGAGCTTTGTCAGCCCTGACATCAGTCACAAAAGCTGGTGTTTCACCAGGGTGTGACTTGGAAGAGCTTTTTTGGGGTCTCCTGCCTTTGCAGCACTTCTGAGAGAGCTGTTTCCTCTGTGGAGAGCAGCCGGTGGGGTGAGCTGGGTGATGAGACCAGGAGAGCCAACACGGTCTGTGTGAGCTCAGCAGAGGTGGGGATGTAGCAGAGAATTGGGCTTAGTTCTTGGCTTAGTTCTACCCTTTGCCAAAACGATGGGGACTTCCTATTTCCTGAAATACCATGATCTGTCACCGGAACACTGTGAGGATGTATTCTGCTCTGTACTGTCTTTGCTGTGCATTTGTGTTCAGCTTTATTGTTTTTAAATTTTTTTGTAAGGAGTCTAGTTGGGAGCATGGCACAGTGTACTCGATCCTCTGCCTCGAGCTGTAATAGCCTACTCAAATATTAATTAACTTCCTCCTGATTAATGGGAGGCAGGGTGGTGGCAGTGCCTGGCCTGGCAGGCAGGCAGTTGATGCTTTGCAGTTATTTCTTGGTGTGATAGGGGGCTTTGTCATACCTGTCACAGAAGCTTGTGACCTGTGACTGTTCTGCCAGCAATGCTTGATTTTAGGGCATGGACATGCGGGTTTGCCCTGTTTGTGGGGTGTCTCTGGGTGAGATTGGGGTGCTCTCCTGGTGCTGCATGCTGGTCCCACTGCTCAGCAGGGACCTTGTGCATGGCACCTGCACATTTTGGCTGGGGCTGCTCCAAGTTGCCATCTCTCCGGGCTGACACTTCCTTGGCAAGTACATCAACTCCCTTGAGCTTTGCTTGCTTTAAGCAACCTTGTATTCAGGCAAAAAGGACAGAACTTCATGTAATGTGGAAGCTGAAACAAGTTGACTTTTTCAGCGTGAGAGAAAATTTTGGCTGTTTTCCTGAAAAGATCAAAACTGTTTTCCAGCAGTTCTGCTGATGGACTCATCTTTTTTTTTTTTTTTTTTTTTTTTCCCTTCTGGATTGCTAGGTCTTCAGGATGAAAGGCTACAACAGCTTATAGCATGAAGACAAAGGCTTTTTTCACCTTGTCTGTTCCTTGAAACATTTGATAGCAGTCCTGTTCAGGAGAAAAATGTGGCTGAAAGGCCAGTTGCTTTCGAATCATGTTAATTTATAGTGCTGCTGTTTTTAAAGTAGCTGCTGTCTGGCTAAAGATACTAAAATCTGCTTTTTAACCAGCATTGCTTAAAAAAGCAGAGGGTGGGACGTGTTTTCATTCTCTCCTGACACTGGTCACATCTGTCCTGGTGGCTGCAAGGCCATTCCAAGGCTACTTGGCTCTGACTTCCAGCACTCCAGCTACTGTAGAGGAGAAAATAACTGCATGGAGGTCTGAGATTGCCGCTGTTCATGGCTGCAGTGGGCAGACAGAGGCTGCTCAGGAAAGGAGTTAAAAGCTCACCTCCAAACTGTGCGTGGTGTGGAGGTTTAGCTGTGTTGTAGCATGTTGTCCATTTTCAGTGCGTGTAGAGAACTATATCTATGGGAAGGGTGAGATGAAGTTTCCCTTAACACAGCAAAACAAGTAATTCCCAAGTATTTGGAGATTTCCATTAAAGGCTATGAATAGGTTGCTTCCTGGAAGGAAACTAGTCCTTCTGTCCTTACTCGTGGGCTTGTCTAAACAGTTAACCTCATCAAATTCCTTTATTACATGAGCAAGTCACTGTGAAATGGCTTATTCTCTCAGAATAAGACTCTGTGGAGTTCCTTATCCCCCCAAATTTGGGCCCTAGAGGATTAACTGATAGCTGCTTCCCCTTGCAGGGCTGCACAGACCCCCTGGGCTGCAGTGCAAGTGTTTTAACTGTGCAAATGCATTGGGTGATGTCCTTGCCCCTGTGCCAAACCCCTTCCCTGGGAACCTACAGGTTCCTTGAAGCCCTCAGGTGAGCTCAGTTGGCCTCTGAAAAAGGAAAAGAAGGAAAAGCTGAGGTGCCAACCAAGGCAGGCTGAGTGCTTGAGGATGGGAACAGAAACATAAAACCTAATATTCTGCAAATTAATGTGGTGTCCTGCTGAGTTCCCTGGAATTCAGACCTGTCATTTAAAAAAGTTTTAAAAGCTGTCTTTGCAGAAGATGGTCACCTACAGGGTGGTAAGCAGTGTCCCAATGAGTGAGTGGACACTGACAGTTTTGCAGAGTAACTGCAAAAATATACAAGATCCAGGGAAATGGCATTCCTGCCTGAAAGATAAAGTAGTGAAAATTGCTACAAGTCTCTCTGGGCATCTTCCCAGCGCTGACGTTTCAGGCATTCTTGCAGCAGGAGCTGGTTCAGGGTTGTGACACTGAGTGCTTGTTCAGATTGCTTGTTTCCAGGTCCTGGCTTGCAGCAGGCATCAAATTGTTGTGTGTGATCTCTGATAAAGGCTGTGAAACCAGAGCTGCCTCATCCTGTTGCAGCCATGGCCTGGTGTACTCCTATGCAGGTGACAGCTCCTGCAAGCATCACCCAGAGATGGAGGTTAACGAATGTGGATTTGTGCTCAAAGCAAACAGAAGAAGAGGCTGCAGAGCTGGCAGATGCTCTTAAGCAGATGAGTAGAAAAGTGAAGTTACTCAATGTGTGGAAGCCTCAGGTTCCCATCTGGGCCAGCTGCCACACAGGGCAGCACTTTTCCCTTGGTGTCTCTTTACCTCTTGGTAGCTGGTCAGTGAGTTGCAAAAGACAAGAGAGTCCTTCCTGCTGCTTTGGAGAGAAACGCATTTGCTCTTTGTATTGTCTGTGCTTTTCTAAGCCCTCAGTAGGAGGAGGATACCTCAGTGAGCCAAGGTGCCTGAGCTCTTTACACTCAGTGAACTCTGTGTGCTGATGTGGGGTGAGCACAGAGTGGGCAAGGGTGGCACTTGGCTGCTTTCAGTCTTAAAGATCTCCTTGTCTAGCCAGGGACAAACCTCAGGGCTATGAATCACTTGTGTGTCAGTAGTATTTGCATATTTTAGGCAGCCTTGCTGCACTGTGTGTTGTGCAACGATGTGAGAAACTTTGAAGCTGGGAGGGAAGCACAGCTGGCAGTGCTGTCAGGCACCTCTGTGCTCCTGCTGCTGAAAGCTGAGCTGGCAGTTTAACTCTGCTCAGGCTGGCTGGTGCTTAATCCTGTTGGCAGGATTGCCAGGAACTTGGGAATGGCTGGTAAACTGGAAAGCCTGCACACCTGGCCACAGAGGCAGGGCAGCCTGGGCCAGTGGGAAGTGTCCCTGCCTGTGGCAGGGGGTAGAATTGGATGGTCTTTAAGGTCCCTTCCAACCCAAATCTTTCTGGGATTCCAGGTGACCTCCAGAAGCCATAACCTGTGCTTAAGCCCATGCCCAGGTTTTCCAAGTCCTTTGAGGTTTTCCTGGAGAGGGAATGCATTCAGGAGGAGGCTGGCCTGTGCTGGTTTGGGAATGCCTGTGTGTGCTGTGCTGCACCGTGGGCACCCCTAAGCTCACCTCTTCCACGTGTTCTCTCTTGCACTTGGCTTCAGGTTACCAACAGACTTCTTTATTTGAAGGGGCAGTGGCTGCTGTTCAGCTGGCCTCTTGTACTGAGGTTCCCTGAGCCATCCATCTGTACCACAGCTGATTCCTGCCAGACCTGGCCCCGCTCTTGGAGCGTGGTGCTGATGGCTGCCTAGATTTGGAGCTGGCCATGTGTAACACGTCGAGGTCCAGTGCACAGGCTCGGAAGGCTGCCAGTGGAGTTCTCTTGCTGGGAAGCACTGACTGCAGTTTTGAGCTCTTGGTTGCTGTTTTCCTCCATCTCTAAGTGGTAAAGGTCAGAGTTGGGGTTTTCAAGCAGCTACAGTCAGAAATGTAGGCAGGAAATAGTCCAGCAGGGAGCTGCTGAAGGGGGAACTCTGCATGTTCTGCAGTGGAACTTGTGCATATGGGAACTCTGGTCTCTGCACAGTTTCTGCATGTTCCAGTAACTAAGAATTGAAGGTAGAACTCATTTTTCCTCTTGCAGGTGAGATATATGAATAAATTCCTTAGCTGGCTTTATGATGAACTCTCACTGATAAGCAAGTGAATTTCCTTAGTAAGAAGTTTCTGATTGGGAGGTCTGATTTTTCTAGTATTGATAAAGCAGAGTGCTTAATACACCTGAACTGCTACCTGGTATCCTGTTAGGCACCAGGGCATGAAAATCTGGGCCCGTGTTCTCAAACATACGGGAAATGACTCTTCAAGTGATGTGATTCCAGCTCTGCACCTGCTCCTCAGAGTGCAGCTGCTTTATGGTGTGTGCTTTATGGTTGTGTTTCTGGTCTTGAGGCGCAGCAGGTGCTTGTTGCTCACCTTGGTGGGCTGCACAGAGATCCCCACAGAGCTCACTGGCAGGAAGGGGGACAGGGGTGGGAAAGTGGGGGACAGATGGGTCATCTTAATGTAGGGAAACCTACACTTGGTATTAGTTTGGGGATTTTTGACATGTGGTCTCTTTCCAGAGTTTCAGGTTGTGCCTTCTGGTTTGCTCAGTTTGTCTTCTTGTTCCCTGGTACCTTCAGGGAGCCAACAGGTCAACAATCCCTCTGTCCAGGGGCTGCGCACTCCAAATGCCGGTGGGACATGGCAGGACAAAGTCTGACTTAAACCTGCCCCAGCTGGCCTGAGGGCTTTTCAACTGCAGAAGCAATTATTATTCCATGGCATTGCTCTTTGCGCTTTATTGCTCTTATGCCTAACAGTAACCAAGGGCTGTTCTGATCCTTACAGAGAATATACATTGTATGTGGGAAATCTAAGTGTCAAATAACTTGAGTGTTTTAAAACTCCTGACATCTGGTGTGCAAGAACCAAAGCCTAAAGCACAGTGGTTCATTCTGGCAGGGGCTGCTGAATTAAACCATGGCACAGTTCTCTCCTTAGTTTCCTGAGAGCATTATTCCTCTGATAACTGACTGGATAAGGAACTGCAGGATCATTTGCTCAAGGGAGCCCATCTCTAGCTTTAGGAAGTGCTGTATGTATTGAGGAGGTGGAGTACTTCTCAGCTGCCTGGATAGGCAAAGGACAGGCATCCTGGGATGGAACTGATGGAAGAAAAGGCAGCCGGGTGAGGCGAGGCTTCCAGTGATCATGTGAATTCATACCCTGTTAAAATCTCCTCTAAATCACGTTCATACTGTAAGATCACTGCAGAAGTGAGCAAAGAGAAAGCTCAGACTGAAGTCCTTAAGATGAATTCCAGGGTGCTTTTAGTTTAGAAGGGGGTACTCGGCCTCCCAGTCCATTCTTGACCACTCACTGAAATGCTGTGTGCACATCTGTGCCTGCAGAACTGGGGTGCACTGGTGCTCCTGTGGAAAATTCGCCAGCTTAGCCAAAACTCCCAATATAGTTGTATCAAGATGTTTCCTTCAGCACTGCCATAGCTTGAACTCTGTCCCTGAATTCTGAACAGGGAGCACTTCTGAAACAAACTGAATAGTCCTGGGGGGTGATGTCGTGCCAGGCACGTGTCCTGCCAGACAGCAGCCTGGGAGGGTGTGCTGGATTTGGGATGTCATCCTGGCTCTCAGGACAGCTGGTACTTAATCTAACACAATACTAATATTTGTATTGCAGATTGGAACATGCATGGGTTCCAGACCTAGAGAAACCAAAAGTTACCTGGATGTTCTGTCCTTTGTGAGTGGAATGGTAACAGAGCTCAGACCTGAGCCCTCCAGCTCCCTGCGTTGGGGTGGGGGCTGTGGGTGCCCATCTGGCACCTGGGCATGGGCAGCTCAGCACCAAGGGAGTCAGGTGAAGGTGGGAGGCAAAGGGCCCTGGCTCTGCTGTTCCCAGCCCTGAGCTCTGCTGCTGTCCCTTGGCTCTGTGGCGGTGACACTCGTGTGGCAGTGTGGAGAGCAAGCACACTTCAGTGTTCTGTATTGTGCCACCCTGGTCCTGGGCTACTCTTTCGTTTTCCCTTTGAGCTCAGCAGCTGTGACTGCGGTCCCCTGTTTGTGGATCCTGTCACACGAGCTCTGGCTGTGTTACCCTGTGCAGAACACCTGTGTTCTCTCAGTGGGCTCCGTGGTGCTGGAGCACTGCCAGTGCTGGCTGCCCGGTGTGAGCTGCCAGGGCAGGCACATCCCCCTGCAGTCAGGAGGCTGTGCTGGCCTGAGCTCTGTCCCAGGGCTGGCCTGTGTGTCTGTAAGGTGCCTCACTGCTGTTACACCCTCTCCCCACGGATAAGGCATTCCTGCTACAGGGAGAAGGAGGCCCAGCTTCCACCAGGCTCTAGAGCAGCTGAGTCAGATGTCTTGTCAATTAATGTAATTAACAATTAGCTGAGGAAATACCTCCTGTATCTGTCTTTGTGGTTGTGTCTGTTAGTGGCCAGAGTAGGAGGGGACAGTGCTGTGGTACCCAAGGGAGGTGGCACCTCACAGATTCTCCCAGGTGTGTTGCAGCACAAGCTGCTGACATTGCAGTCCGTGGAAATTTCCTGGTGGAGATGGATGGTGCAAACTGCTGTGAGTGCAATAACCCTGCAAGTGCTCTGCTGCTCCCTCCAAGCCTACTCACATCCATGTTCCCACAATTAGATAACTGGCCACGCATCTGTTTACAAAGCAGTATCCAAAATAACGTGTTGCTGTGTTGTTTCCTCAGCTGGGCTGTGTGTCATGGTTACAGCTGAAGAATAGAACTGAATCCCTTGCTAAAAGGAGGTTGTTTTTCTTTTTTTCTATGGCTGCTTTAATGCAAAGTTGTCTTCCCCATCTCAAGCCTTGGGCTTGTAGGTATGAAGCTTGTCTGCTGTCATCTCATAGGCATCCTGTGTCTGCTGCATGTCTGGGACAGGAATAGAAATGCCCCTGAGAGCAGGATTCGTTGTTGGTGTGATGGTGGTGCTGGAGGCACCAGCCACAGCATGTGGGGAATGGGCACTGTGGGAAGGGCTGGCCAAGCTGCCCTGCCTCCCTGAAAGGACACAAGAGGCTAATCCCAGAGCAGCTGGCACCTGCAGTGGGTTTGGGATGCTCCTGGAGCAGGTGGAGCCCCACCCTGCAGCAGCGTGGGGGCCCTGTGGGGCAGTGGCTGCAGGGCAGCAGCGCTTTGGGCCCCGCGTGTTTCTGGGGTGCACAAGCCCCCCTTGGACTGGGGACCAGGCACAGGCTGGAGCAGGCAGGAGCTGCCAGCTCTGTGCCATTGGAAACATTGGAGAAGTCAGATGTGAAAATTAAAGGCACTTACTCGTTGTTGTCCCACCTCTTTGCTTGCTGCAGTTTACCATTCATTTATCTTCAAAAGTGTTTGTGGTTGCTTTTGGCCTTGGAAAGGATGTTGGGGGATAAAGGACATTTTTTGTCTTGCTATCATACAGTGACAGAGCTGAGAGCAGTGGTTTTTTTAGGTGTATTGAGGAGGACAATTATTCCTGCAGTATGAGCTCCGGGTCCCCAGTAACCTGGGCTGCAGTGGGAGTTAAAGCACTCCCTATTTCCAGCACTGGGCAGGACTTCTCCCCGCTGGATCGGTCTCTTGCTGACAGCAAGTTCACAGTGCTTATCTTGCCTGGCTGCCAGAGCCCTACAGAGGAGATGTCTGGTGGAGTCATCCTGTTCCACTGACCTTCATCTTCAGTCAGTATCCACTGCGTGTGTCTTGAGGCTTCTGACACGGCCCAGATCCAAGAAACCTGACTGGGCAGCTCTTCCTCTGAAACAGGGCCTCTGCTATGTAAACACCCCCAGTGTTCTCTTGAAAGTGCTTTCGAGGAAAATGTAGCAGCAAGGGTTGGGTGGGTTTGTTCCCAGTGTGGTGTCACCAGCATCAGAAGTGACCCCAAGTGCACAGTCCCTGTACAGGTGACACTGAGACCACTGTGTGTGCTGAGGGTCTGTGCCTGGGTGTGCTCTGTGCTTCACCCTGGAGTGACAAGGGCAGAGCAGTGTCCTTCTGTCCTTCCCAGCCGTGTCCCCCTTGATGGCACCATGTTCTGGTGTATTTTGCCACAGGCTGATGGAGGATTCCTTCTGGCAAACAAACCCCTTGAGCAGATAATTGGAGACCTGCTCCTTGATCCCACCCTTGTATCCCACAAGCTCACTGCTGCTCTGGGGCTGTGTCTGTGCTCACTGTTGGGTTATTTTTGGCTGGTGGTTCTTGTTTCACGAGGCCACTTCAGGTGAAAGCACTTGCTGGACTAATGCCAAGTAGATGACACAGTCAGTCTGTCCTGGGAGGCCACAGTAGCTGTTCTCAGCAATGCCTTTGAGCTGAACACAGCAGAGGCCGTGCTGGTGACTGCCCTGGAAAGCCCTGCATCCAAAGATTGGCATTTCGCTATTCCTAGGAATTTCATCCTCCAGCTGGTCTGGGGGTTGGACAACTGGCACGACAAGGAGTGGCTGCTTGAATGCAGTAATGCATTCCAAGTCTAAAATTGTTCCCAGGCCAAGTGTGGGGAGATGGCCAAGTGGAGGAATAACTCCAGCCCTGGGCAGTCTTCACAGTTTGGCTGGGATTTTCAGAGAAGTGTAGAGGTGGGATTTTTCCCGGAGAACTGAAGGCAGCATCATTTCCTTGGTGTGTCAGCTCTTAGTAGTCAGGTTTTAGAAATCTTGAGCTGGTTCTCCAAAACCCTTTTTGGCTCTGGTTGGGTGAGGAGGTGTCTGCAGGGAGCAGTTTGATTTGTTCCCTCCATCTGCCCTTGCAGGAAGAACTTGCCCTGTGTGCCTTGGAGCTAGAGCTGTGGCCAGAGCTGGGACCTGGGCTGGGAGCAAGGGGAAGGATGGGTACGGACATGGTTAGAACATCACCAGCCTGCTGAACCTCTGGGTGTGTTCAAAGGCTGGCACACAGCTCCTGGGCAGGGTTGTAACTCTGAAGACCTGTAGCAAAAGCCCCATAAATTCCTGTCAGGAACGTCACTTGGACTGATGTTTTCTGTTAGATTGAGTCCAGCAGATCCCGTGGTTTTGCTGTGGCCCCGCTGCACTTCCTGGTTAGGTCACTTTAGAACTGACAAAGGTGCTTGTTTGGAGCAGGGGCTTGGCATTCCTGAGCCCCGGTGCTCCTTGTGGTGAGTGTGCTGGCAGGGAGAACTGAAGAGGAGCAGGAAAGCAGAGCATTGTGGATAGGCATCTTTCACGGCTGCTCATGATGTGTTTAGAGCTCCTTGGACTATGGAATTGCTGGGCTGGTGTGTTTTCCAGGAGGCTCTGGAGGCCCTTCAGGCTCTGGGAGACAAGTGAACACTGTTTTGTGAGAAGGTCCCATTGCTGTGCTTGAGCAAGAAGTGGCTTCTTCCAAAGACACCTCTGGTAAACTGTCTCTTACGGGAATACCTTCAAAACAGTCTGGCTGGATCATTCTCATCACCTTTCTTAAGCCACTCTAAATCACTTGTTACCTGCTCCCTACCCCACCGTTCACCCTCTACCATCCAGTGCCAAGCCACAGATGAGGAAAAGCAAAAATGCATGTGCTTCACCTGCTGGTTGGTACTTGGTGTTAGCAGGTGAAGTCCTGGGAGGAATATTTTGGAATATCCTGCAGAACACCCTAAGATTTCAGGATTTGGTGTGGATGGTGTTTATTTTGTAGCTGGAGTTATACAACTGCTAAGGTCAAAGGAGTGGAGGGAGAGGAGGTCACTAATTTGGAAACAGGAATAAATATAAGCTAGGTGGGAACTGAAGCCAAGAAGGCTTTTGGCACATAGCTTCCAAGGCAGGAAAATGGTCTGTTCCACAGTGAGCAGGTTCCTGAAAGCAGCAGGGGATGCTCTGGTGACGTTTAATGCTTTTGCTGGAGGCTGGGGTTTGCTGATAACGCTCCTTGGAAGGCCAGGGAGTCATTGTCACATTCTGAATTCCAGACAGCGGGACAGAAGGGAGTAGGTCCCAGTGCCATGGGAACAGCATGACTAAGCCAGTGCCTTCAGCTCTGTGGCCTAAAACTGAATCAGTTCACTAGATGTGGTGAATAGAGCTGTGCTCTGGCCTCTCTTGTGTCCCTTTCCTAGTTCATAGTCTCAGATCCTTGGAATATCTTCATGGCAGGTTCTGCAGGCTGGAGGGGCCAGCTGTGTGGGCAAACAGGTCCTGCACCCCTGAATCCAGACCTGCTACCCATACTTGTGGCTAAGTGGTGGTCTGGGCTCTGAACTTGAAAGCTTATGGGGACTCTTCAGGCCTGTGAACCAGGAACGTGGTGTTTTGGAGCCTGCAGGAAAAGCAGACCGAGCTGTGAAGATGCAGGCTTGGTGGTGGCTGGAAGCTATGTAGGTCACAGATACTGGAGCCTCAGATGTGCTTGGAGAAAGCTCTGGGTGCATGCCTGGGATCTGCTGTGCTCTTTGATTTCAGAGCTGGAGCTGCACAGTGGCTCTTTTGTCAGATGCCTGCTCGATTCCTGAAAGGATTCCAAAAGTGCCAGGTTTGCTCCGGATACCCCCTCCCTTGGGGTATCCATTGTTCAGGGAGTGCTTGTGATACTTGAAATTCTCAGGGAATCAGAGCTGGGGACTCTTGGCCTCTGGGAGATCAGTGTGAGCAGTGGCACTGGGGACACATGGCACTGCTCGTCTGTGTGCCACTGTCAGCAGGGAGGAAAGCTCTGTGCTCCGCAGGGTCCATGGTTAGTTCAGGTGGGAGCCCTCGGCAATGCAAGCAATGAGCACGGCTTTCCAAAGCTTCCTGGCACCCTACCCAAAGGGAATAAAAGGTTGGAATATTTGCTTAATTGCCTGCTCTGTGTCTGAGGACTCCCTTCCTCTCCAGAACAGACCAGACTGCTGCAACAGCTGAACCACTGTCAAATTTAATGCTAATGGAGAGGGAGCAGCCTGCTACAGCCTTTTCTGTGTCTGTTCATGTGATTTTTTTTTTTAAATCTTATGGATAATGCCATGTTAAACAGTGAAATAGAATATGGAGGAGCTTTCTCTAACATGCAAAGCTTGTCCTGTGCCTCAGCCAACACAAGTTTCCCAGCAATTTTGACTTTGATTCTTCCGTATTAGCATAGTGTTGCCACATCTTGGTTTGTACATACTTAAGGGAGGAAATAGCTTCAATTGAATCTGGCTATTAAAACCTCTTGATGATTGTAGCTTTGAAGATGTAAATCTCGATGCTGGCTGTCTGACAGCCACTGTCCAAGTGGAAAGAGTGTTGGCTAAAGGCTGGAATTTTTCACTGGGAGATGAGTCCAGCCTGATGCCTTCCCATCTCCCTGTTCAGTGCTGTCTCCCCAGCTGCTGACACATGTGCTTTCCCTGGCCCTATGGCTACAGGGTGGGGTTTGTTTTCCGCTTACAAAGAATCCCTCGTCATCTGGGTGTGGGGAGGGTTTTTCATAATGTCCTGGGAAAACCACCTCTGCTGCTCCTGGTGGCATCACCGAGTGCTCACCCTTGCCTAAAACAGCGGAATGTCTTCCTGTGAGCAAGGGAGAGTAGCAGATATCCTGCATCAGGTAAAATTCGGGATACAGTATCGGAGAATTGTGATAAAAATCCTGATGTTAAACAAAGTGATGGAGGAATTAATTCTTACCTTGAGGGGGGTTTTGTTGGCAGCAATGGTGGCAGTTTCTCAAAATTTTAGGTAGGCTACAGAATTGTTGGCTGCTTCTGTTCTTGGGGATGGAGCAATTCCCTGGGAGCCCCATTTGTGCTGGGGAACTCGGCGATTGCTGCCATCAGCACAGGCCTGTTCCTGTTATCACACTCTGTGCTGACAAGCTGCTGGCTGCCATCAGTGTTTTCAGCACCCTCTTGGCCAGCTCTTCTGTGAACAGTGTTTAGTGGCACACTTAAAATGATGGTAACCCCTCCACCCAGCTTCCAGGACTGTCCACCAGTGGGAATGTGCCAATAATGTCTCAGCAACTGGGCAGTGTTTGCAAAACCTTCCGTGGACCACGCTGTGGGCTTGGTTCCTCAGAGCTCTAGGTGTGATTCTGCTGTAGGGGAGCAACTCCTGTTCCTGGAGCCTTCAAGAAGTCCTGGATAAAGTGGTTCCTGGTGGGCTGGGGGTGGTCCCTGGGCTGAGAGGGAGGCACATGGGGAGTCCCACAGGGTCACAGTGCTGTGTGTGCCATGCTGGACTGACACGCTCACCTTTCTGAGATGGCAAAACTTGGGTTATTGCACTTATTTTTGTGCTCAAGGTGCAGCTTGCTGCCTGTACAGGGAGAACTTGAGATGCGTCTCCTGTGACACGTGAGCAAATGCTTGGGAATGACTGGATTTGGGGCTTCAAGCAATCAGCATAACCTAAAATAGCCTGTTTGAGCTGCTGAGCTCTGACACAGACAAGAAGAGATTCGGTTTGCCATGGTTTCCAGCCATTTCTGGCCATATGGATTTTGACTGGCTGTGACTTTGAGGAGGTGTGTTGAGATTCCCTGGACTTCTGCAGTGGCAGGGAAGCGAGTTAAAAGCATCCACATATGCCATCTTCCAAGTGATGTGGCAGTGCATGAAGTGATGGTGAAGGGAGAGGATATTTCATGCAGTGCATCATTAGCTGGTGGAACTTAATTCTGCAGGAGATTCTAGAAACTGCTAGCTTGGAGAAAAACTAAATCGGCCTCCCTAATTGTGCTAAACACCTTGATGATTAATGCTAATACCCTCGGTGCACTTAGAAGTGGCTACAGCAGTGGGTGCATGGAGGGTTTGCCATCCTTCCTTACCTGTGTCCTCCGAAGGCATCCCCCACTCCCCACAGTTTGCTGCTTTGCAGAGCAGCAGGATGACATCCCATGTGGAGGAGGGAAAGGGGAGCAGCCTGTGACCTGGTGGCACTGGCTAATTCCTGTCTGGTTTACATCTGTGCCCTAATTCCATGTCTGTGCTGGGTAACCGTGAGCAAATCTTGCAGAAAGGGCAGCGTTGAACAGGGAGGGGGGTGCAGGGACTGGTCACTGCTGTGGGATGGGAATTCTGTGGCACCTGGTTCAGCCCAGTTCCCTTCCCTTCTCTTCCTGTTATCCATGGGCTGGGATGTCCCATGCCTCTCTCCTAGAGACACTCAGGGCTGCAGAGCCCAAGCCAGCCCAGACACAAAGCTGCCGAGTGCAGTTGGCAGAACAGACCCTGCAGTCCCAGGGCGGCGGAATCGGCATTTTGGGGCTGCCACAGTGAGTGTTTAAAAGCAAGGAGGGATGGGGCCTGCCTGTAGTAAGTGCTGTTCCTGAGAAATACTCTCTGGAATGCAAATCTCTGGATATCTGCAGTTGTGTTTTCCCTCTCCTGTTCTGCTAGCAAGCCCCTCTTGTCTCTGACCTGCTGGCTGATGGTGTTAGAGCTGCCCTGGGCACTGTGTGGTTGTGCTGCTGCAGTGACCACCTGTGTGTGTGGTCGAGTCCAGTGGACATTTCCTTGTGCTGCTGCTGAGCTTTTTTTGCCACATCTGGGTGAGATGCTGCAGGCACAGGTCTCTGCATCAGGAGGGTGAAGTGGATGATGCTTCAGTGCATCAGCAGAAAGGATTGCTGCTCTTGTTGTGGCAGCACCTTTCAGCACAGCTTGTCTCCCTGTCTGAAGAGCTTTTGGCTGATACGTGCTCACTAAGCTGTGGTCCATACAGTTCTGAACTGGTCCTGGTATCCCCTGGAGCCCTGGGAGTGGAGTGGTGGCGTGCTGAGCTGCTGGGCAGGCTCTGTGAGGTGCTGTATGCTCCAGTCTGTCCAGTCTTGCATTCTCTTACCTGCCCCTGGCTGCAGGAAAGTCCATGTGACCAGTTCCAGTGCCAGGAGCTGATGGAAGTGCCTGCTCTCTCTAGCAGTCCTCTGTGGCACAGTTCAGAGCTGAGCCCCTTCCTGATGGCCCTCTGAAGAGGACAGGCTGCTCTGTGCAGATGTGTGGGCAGGGTATCTGCAGTGCTTCCTTGCCTTCTGCAGAGGTAGGACAAGTGGCAGTGTGGGTTCTCTGTGTTCCCTATTCCCCTGTTCCTGGTTCCTGTGTGCACAGAAAGGTTTCGGCCCCTATCCTGGCATCCCCACTCTGCTGCAGCTGGGG
Organism: Corvus kubaryi; assembly: GCF_017639235.1. Classification (NCBI taxonomy): domain Eukaryota; kingdom Metazoa; phylum Chordata; class Aves; order Passeriformes; family Corvidae; genus Corvus; species Corvus kubaryi. Next base: position 379,744 of record NW_024581041.1, read on the forward strand.
AGCTGCTCCCTCCCACTGTGCCTGCCGTGGCTCAGGCCAGGGTCAGAGCCCTGTGGAGCTGTGAGTGAGGAGGTCCTGAAGTGAGGATGAGGTGTCTGTAGCAAACAGGCTGCTGGGTGATGCAGCAAGCCCTGGGCCTCATGGCTTGGTGGCTCCTTAGCACTGTGGGATGCATTTCTGCATCCTCTGCACAAAGGCCAGCAAGGAGAAATGGTGTGCCCTTAAAGCCCAGCTGGGCTCCTGTTGTCCAGAGCCTTGCACTCCTATGAAACCTGCCATGGGATTGGAATGCCACTGGCCCTTCTGCCATGACCTCTGCTCACCACCCTGTGCCGCAAGGTGCCCGTGTCCAGGGGCCTGGCTGAGAAAGGGCTGTGCCTGGCCACGGGGATGGAGCTCCAGGCCTGCCTGGGTGGGCTCTCAGCTGCTCTGGCAGCCCAGGCTCTGCTGGAGGGGCCAGGCAGGATCTGGCAACAGGAGGAATTGCTGGTGACTCTGTTGTGCCCACCTGGCAGGACAGTCCAGGTGCTGCTGGGCACTCTGGTGCTGCATTCCTGGTGCAGGGTCCTGGGCTGGGTGGACACCAGGAGTGTGGCTGCTGATCAGAGACCCCAGGGCTCTGGAAGCTTGGGCTCCCACTAACTCTGCTGCTTCACCTCTTTGGTGTGAAAAGCATCAGCCCTCACTAGTGAGGGTTTTGGGGGGGGGTAAGCACACCCTGAGGAGCACTGAACTGATGGACCATCCCTTCAGTCCAGCCCCTCTGTGGAAAAAGTGTGTGCCAGCACTTTTGGGCAGTGAGCTGGCAAGGGACCCCGTCCCTGGGGATCAGGCACCCCCACCCATCAGAGATGCAGTTCTGCTCCTCCTGGCACCGTGCTCTGGCTTTTCTCTTCCCACTCGGTGACTTCTTGAGGCAGAATGGTTGGGTTTGGGGACCTTGGTGGTTGTTAGTGAATTAACCCCTGGGGCAGGGAGAGGCATCGAATGCTCTTTTGGCTGCTGCCCTGTGCTGGCTGGGTTGGAGATCTGTCTGAGCCCCCAGGACAGAAGGACACTGGCTGGATGTGTGGCTGGAGCAGGGTGGAGCTGCTCACCATGGCTTCAACTCACTTTAAAACCCCTGACAATCGCTTTTGGGAGGGTGGGGAGAAATCCCAGTATCTCCTCTAGCCCACTCAGCAGCTCCAGTGTCAGCTGCTGCTGCAGCTGGGTTTGGGAGTGCCTGTGGCTGGCGTCCCCTGCAGCATCTGCTGTGGCCCTGCTGACTCTGCAGCGGGCTGTGCTAAAGAGGGATGGCCAGAGCTGCCAGGAGCCAGCAGTGTGAGGTACCCTGTTTTTAACCCCAGCACTCTTGGAGGGTGTCTTCTGTTGCTTCATGGCTCTTTTAAATTCGTGACCTTCTACAAGAAGCTTTTTTTTTTTTAACAAAAGCAACCTGCCTTGCCTTCCCAGTATAACATTTCTCAGTGTATCAGTGCTCGTTATCATTTCTGTGCTCAGGAATTTGAAACTGGAGCCTCTCCATGATGCTTAAACTTCTGGTATATTGAAAAATCCAAAGTCCCTCATGTAAAGAGTTCACAGCCATCAGCCTTTCCTGCTCTGGTTAAATGTTCCCTCCCAAAATACTGGGTCTATGGTTAGAACTGGCTGCTGGGGCTCATGCAGCCCTGAGTGCCCCTGTGCCTGCCCCAGGCGTCCCTGGTCACCCTGTGTGGCAGCTCTCCCTAAGGGCATCTCAGTCATAGTTGACCAGAGAACACAAATGGTTGTGCAGAGCATTTTGTGGTGCATTTCTGGATGAGAGCTCTACTGTTAGTCTACACACACAGAGCTGATGTTCAGAGAGAGCCCTTTGCTTCTGTATTTGCTTCTGACTGCAACATTTGAGAGATGCTGCCTTGAGTTTGAGGTCCTTTTTCTGCAGATCTGTCCAGTCCTTTCATTTCAGTGATATGCAGGAACTTGCTGTACTTGGCAGTGGTCGGACAAGTGCAGGGCAGCCCCTTTTTTCCTAACACCAGGTACCAGATGGATACTTGGGTGATAAAATACTGTCCTGCCAGCAGAGCCTTTGGGGTGTACAGGTGTGCTGGACCTGAACAGGAGCAGGGGGTAACAAATCTCTGACAGCTGTGCGCTCGCTTGGAGCAGCAGCTGGAAGTGTCTCCCAGCTGGGCAGCCAAGAGCTGTTGGCACAGGTCTGTTTAGTGCTGTGCCAGCCTCTCTGGCTGCTCAGGGAGGGCTTTGAGGAAGGCGTTTGCTTAAAGCTGAGAAGTCATTTCTTTGTGTAACAAAATGCCAGATAGGTGAAGTGCAGTCTGCATACCCGGGCAGGCTGTGCCAAGGGGGAGCTGCAGCGTGGGTCAGGCACGTGTGGGGCTGGGGGGAGGCTGCTCCCGGGGGAGGCTGCTCCCAGAGGAGCCTGTGTGGGAGCAGTGGTGCTCAGGAAGGGCGTCTCCCCTCTCTGTGCTTACCTCACAAGTGAGTTGATGCTGTTCAGGGGGAAATGGCCACTTCCATGGGTCAGGAAAAGTGGCTGGGGTGTAATTCTGAGTGAGGGCTGCTCACCTTCTGTAGCTGCTGGCGGGAACAGCTGCAGTGGTCAGAGGGACACTTCTGCCTTGGAGTGTCAGGGTGTGACCCCAGCCCGGTGCCCCTCACCTCTCCTTGGTCCCTGCTGCAGACCCACCCGCCCTGTGCTGTGCTCCCTAACACTGCTGGGGTGCTCCTGCCTCTGCCTGGAGTCCCGGGGCTGGGCGGAGGGTGTCCTGTGGCACAGAGCCCAAGGCCTGGCTCTCTGTCCTGGGAACAAGAGCGTTATGTGGTGGGACAAGTGACAAGCCTGCAGTGGTCCCCTTGTCCCAGCTGCCACTCCAGCCATGCCCAAGCACTGCTGCTCTGCCTGAGCCGTGCTGGGGATGAAAGCTGAGGATGGGTAGGGCAATAAGAAGGGGAATGTTGAATTTCTCCTCTGACCTCCTCGAGAAGTACTCAAGGTGCTTTGGGTGTCCAGGCTGGGTTTATGCAGGGTTGTCACAAGAGGTGAGAGGGCTCTTCCCTGGTGCTGCTGCCTGGGAGGAGCTGCTGGGGAATTCTCTGTCCCCTGACTCACAAGCACAGGCTGGCTGGTGTACGGGCTCTGTGACAAGCAGAAACAGCTGGTGAAGTGTTCATGGTATTCTTGGGATCATCTGAGAGTTAAAGGGCTCTGCTGGGCTGGGCACTCTGCAGGGCTCTGTGGGCACCACCACAGAGGTGGCACATGGTTTGGGCTGTGCTGTGGGGAGCTGCTTGTGCCAGGATGCTGCTGCTCCTGGGGTCACCCTGCAGCTTGGAGTGAGGACTCACAGGAGAGCCCACGGTCCTTCCCTGGCTCCCACAGCCCACTCGTGGTTACCATCAGGTGTCTGTTACCTCTGTGTAGTACCAAGGTGAGATTTTTAGTTTTTCAAAGATCAGTGCTACTGAGATTTACAAAGGCAAGGCACTGAGGCAGGAGGTATTTATAGCATTTCCATAAACTGCCTCTCTGAACAAATGCAGTCACTTGACTTTGCTTTCCAGGAGTTTTGTTTAACCACTATAAAACGTCTTTTAAATCTCCTCCAGCACTCTAAAGACAGTCATTCTGTCAGAGCAAGAGGTGGCATCTTCACAGGCATTTCCCATCATGTCTAGATGGAAATATATGGGAGCCATGTGATTTTTCACATGGGCAGATAGTGATAGGACAAGCAGAAATTGTTTTAAAGAGGAGAGATTTAGATTAGGAAAAAAATCACCCCTGTGACAGTGGGGAGGCCCTGGCACAGGGTGCCCAGAGCAGCTGTGGCTGCCCCTGGATCCCTGGAAGTGCCCAAGGTCAGGTTGGATGGGGCTTGGAGTACCCTGAGATAATGGAAGGTGTCCCTGCCCCTGGCAGGGGATGGAAAAAGATGGTCTTTAAGGTCCCTCCAACCCAAGCCTCTATGATTTCTGACTTGTATGATTTTCCTGTTGACTAACAAAATTTGGGTAGATTTCTCGCAGTGCCTCTAACTGGTGCAGGTATCTTGACCTTCAGTGTGCAGAAAAATCAGGTCTGAAGTGATTGTTGTGTGTGGTGGCCGGTGAACACACATTACAAGGGACAGAGAGTTTTCAGTAAGACAAGTCCCTAGTACCACAAGAACCACTTCATGTTAGGGTGACCAGAAAGGCTTCTCCTGGGATGCATTGTTCTGTTATGTTAATCTACCCCAGTTTGGATTCCCCGGTTGGCTGTCAGCCTCTTCCCCTCATCACTCCCCCAGAGTTCTCCATTGGTCCCCGTTCCCTGGTCCTGCCTTTTCCCCGCCCCTGGATAAAACTGGGGGGTTTGGGATCATGTTGGTATTTGCCTCTGCAGCCTTCAACAGTGTGGAAGCAATAAATGCTCCTGTTGGAATGCACGCAAGGAGCCTTCCTGCCTCTTTGTCAGTGGCTTTATACTGAAGCTAGCCGTGCATCTGTGTGTGCATGCATGTGACCCCACAGAGCCAGACAGGGACAGTAATAGTTGTGAACCATAAAATCCGTGTGTCCGGATTGTCTTCAGTGCAGATCGTCACTGGGGCTCACTTTCACTTGGACTCTCTACAAATAAAACATCCTGCAGTTCACTACAGCTCCAACCTTGAAGTGTTCCTCGAGCTGATGAAAATCAGAGGTCAGGTCGCTTGGAATGTGGCTGTTCCAGTTCCCTTTGCTATTGGAAACTGCCTCCCAAAGCAGCTCCTTCCAGCCAGGAGACCCTGTGGCAAAGGGCAGCCCAAAGCCCTGCAGCTGGAATCTCTGAGGGGATAATGCCACTGATGCCATTTGCTGCAAGATGATTCTATGGTTGTTCTATTTAAAAGGCAAATGAGCTTGTCTTGTAGGAGAGATAATTTCAGAGCGTTCTGCTTCATGTGTGAGGAAATGAGGTCGTTCTTCCAGCCCTTCCCATAGGGAAAGGGGGATGCATGGAGCAGGACAGGGATAGCAGCCAGCCCTGCTGATGTTTGAGGGCAGGGGAACCTGCCTCCACAGCTGACCGTGGCTGGGGGCCTTTGAGGTGATTTAACAAAAATAAGGATCGTTTGAGTAGGTCTTTGAAGTTCCTGGAATGATTGGAAATGTCACCAGGCTGTATTGAATCAGCAATAGCAGCAGAACACTGGCACTTCAGGCCAGACACACTTGAGGGCAATTGTGGTGCCCAAATACCTTGGCTGTGCTCCTGGTGCTGCTGCCAGGTACTGAGCAGGTACCAGCCTGGTGGGATGGGAACAGGGACTGAATTTCACATTCCCTCATGACTCTACTTTTAGTCTTCCAAGAAGCAAATGCCTCTGTAAGGAGAGGGAGAGGATTCCAGCATGCCCAGCTGGTTTTTGAGGGTCCAGAGGGACTCTCCAGTGTAAGGCTCTGCAACCAGCTCCTCTGCCCAGGGATTGCCCAAGCCCCTGAGGGCAGGTGCAAGGTGCTAGTTTGGAAACGTGCTGCTTTCTAAAAATAATTACAGAAGAAAGACTATAAACAAACATCCTCCTCCCCAAAATCAATCATCCACAGCATGCTGTGAATTCCAGCTGCTTGCTGAAATTAGCCGTGGAAGATGGTGTGAGCAGGAAGAGCCTAGTGCTGCAAAACTGGAAGCTTAAGCATGACTTCTGTGTTCTCCTGTTGTTCCACACCTTTTTGGAGCAGGGATGGTGTTCCCAAACAAACTGAGCTGCTGGTCCTGCAGAGTGAGGTCCTGCTCCAGTGCCCACAGGAACTGTAATTCCACATTGCAGCACAAGCTGATTTTAAAGTAGTGTGACCTCAGCAAGTCCCGAGCAGATCCATGCCTGCTGAGCTGTAACCCTTTGGAGGGGTAAGTCAGCTACTGGAATGCTCCTCACTGATGGGATTGGCCTCAGAGCCAATTCTCCTATGGAAACACTGGGGTGTTCTTGTTTCCCACAGATGCAGGAAGCACTGAAGCTTAGTTCAGCGTTGTGTTGAGGGCCAAGGACAGGCTGTTCTGGGTGGGCTTGCTCTGACTTTGGCTTTTGAAGCCTGTCCTTGCAAGGTGTGGTTTCTGAGTTTTCTGGGCAGTCAGAAGTCCTGTTTCATGTTTGCAGAGGGCTTCAGTGAGGTTTGCAATTGCACTAACTAATGCATCCCCAGTTCTTCAAAGCTCCTGATCCCTTTGTGTTTGTCATTTGCAATGTTTCTTAGAGCCTTAGACTTACTTTTGGGTGGTCAGCCCTTTGAGCACAGATACACGAGCAGGGGTGTGTTCTGTCGGTCCCGGGTGTTTCCCTTCCAGCAAAGCCTGTGCTGCCCTTCAGCCCAGCCAGGTGGCACAAAGGGTTCCCAGGGACAAGCCAGGGGGATACTGTGGTTTTCCCCTTTAACAGAGCAGCACAGTGTCCGTGCTGTCTGTTGGTAAGTGGAGAATGGCTTTGGGTCTGGCTTACTGACCCTGGACACCACTGATCTGCCCCAGAAACTCTCTGTGCTGCTGTGCCCTCCCCTTGTTTTGCGTGGCTGGGCTGTTCAATGTCGAATAGCCATCGATTTCCTTTCCAGTCCCAGCCCTGGTGGTGGCCACAGCAGCTGGGGAGCTGGGCTGAGCTCCTGGTGACCGTGCCAGCCAAGCCACCAAGGGCTGTGGCCAGTCCAGCTCCAAGCAGGACTGTGTCACAGGGGCTGTGGGTAGCAGGACACCCTGAGCACTGTCCCTGGAGAAGAGCAGGGGCCATGGGGAGGTATTTAACTGTCCGTGAAGAGACATGTGACATGCTTTCACCTCTGCCAGCTGGGGTGGCTCTGGCTTGCCCTGGCCAGTGGCTGCTGTAGCCCTGGTGCAGGAACAGGAGTAACCTGTTGTTTTGGGGGGTAGACACAGCTGATCCAGGGCTGCCTCTGCCATGGCTCTGCTCAGGCTGCTCCTACACTGCCCCATTGAGATGGGCTGTGTGAGTCAGGCCGTGAGACTGGGCCGAGGAATTGCTGTTGGAGATGATGCTCCACATCAGGCAGCTCTGGCAGGGGGACTGTGGTCACCCCTCACCCATGTGAGTCAGAGAGTGACGGGTGGTGGGATGGGTCCTGCTCTCCTGCCGTCAGGACACTGCTCAGTTTGTGCTGGGCTTGGTGCAGTGGCCTGAGGGAACTGGGATGCATTCGGTGCTTTCTGAGCTCCCATCCAGGCTGGAGGCAGCTGGGTTGGCAGCCCTGCACAGGCCTCTCACTTCTCCTCTGCCAGGTGCTGCTCAGCATCTCTGGGCACAAAAATGCTGCTGGAAACACAGATCTCCTCCTCTGTAATTCCTCCCTTTTATTTCCTCCTTTGAAGTGTAGCTTTAGCTCTTAATATGGTAAATAGTAGGATGTGTAAATGCAGGCATGTCCACATACTGTCAATAAGGCTCGTGGGGCAGCTCTGTGATTGCCCCACAGGGAACGTGGCTCCCAGGGATGCTTGGGACTGGCTCTAGCTCCACTGGAAATGGTGAGGCAGGTGTGACATGGGGAGTAACTGCAGCTCTCTGGGACTAAGGAGGCTGCTGGCAAGGGCTGGGATGTGCAGGGGAAAAGCAGCTTGGGATTGCACAGGACTTAATGGGAGGAGCCAAAGGTAGGATAAGAAAGGGAGTCTGGTGACTTGAGGAGGACCAAGAGCACAGGGGTAGGGTGATAAAGGGGGTCAGTTGTGTATAGGAAGGTGGCTGGTCAGTGTGTTTGGCCACACCCTGCCCAGTGCAGCCTGTCCTGGCTGGACAGCAGCTGGAGAGGTACTGTGGCCTCAGGGGCTTGTATATCCTTGGAAATCTGAGAGCCTAAACACACGGCTGCTGCAGGATCCACATGGATTTTACTTGTATTTTCCATGTATTTTCGCTGGGGGGTTTCCATCCTGTCCAGCCAGAGACAGGAGCAGGTTGGGGCTGTGGCTGCTGTCCTGGTTGGTGTGGGATACGTGTGTTCTGTGTCTGCTGGGCACACATCTCCAGCCTTGCTGCCACTTGGATCTGGGGCCACAGAATAGCAGCCTCACCACTCCTGGGTCTTTTGCCCTGGTGTGAAGCAGCTGGGCTTGTCAGGGGTTTCAAATGTGTGTTCCTGCCATCAACATCTAACACATTTTATGGCTTCTTTCCATTTTTGTAGGAAAAACCATCACCCTGATCCAGACACTGAAACTTGTCAACTGATGGGACAAAGAGCTGAGACGCTTGGCCGTACTAGGACACTAAAATATAGGGTTTAGCCAAAGAATATTTCCCCACTGTGGAGGCTTACACCTGCCAAACCCTGTAGCATTCTTGGGAGGCTTTTCTATCCCTCTTCTCCATTTCCAGATTTCCACGCATCATGGTATTCCTTTTGACTTCTTTTGCAAGCTAGCTCTGGCTCTGCCTTCGCTTTCCCTATGCTTTGGTGTGGGTCCCCAGCGTGAGCTGCTGCCTGTGGGCTGGTTCTGCACCTCTGCCTCCAGCTGCTGCTTGGAGGCTCCTCTTGGATGTCGTGACTGACCTGCTTTTTCTCTCTCTTTCACTGTATCTCTTTCCCTCCAACCTGTCTCCTGCGTTCTCCGTTCTCCCCCCTCCGTCCCTGCAGGTTCATCATGCCTAGTGGCATATAAAAAGACTCCACCTCCCGTCCCACCTCGGACCACGTCCAAGCCGTTCATCTCTGTCACTGTGCAGAGCAGCACTGAGTCGGCGCAGGACACCTACCTGGACAGCCAGGACCACAAGAGTGAGGTCACCAGCCAGTCGGGGCTCAGCAATTCCTCAGACAGCTTGGACAGCACCAGGACACCCAGCGTGACCAGGGGCAGCGTCGTGACTCCGGCCAGAGACACCCCAGAGTTACCTCAGAAAAATGCAACTTTGAAAAGTGACAAAGGGACTCTGACTAACGAAGAGCCTAAAGTGGAGAATATCCCCAAAAGAAAGCTATCGTCTATAGGAATACAAGTATGGAATAGTTTGTTCTCCTTCGTCCCAAGGAATGTCCTTACCCCATCCATTTAGCGTGTGCCTTTTCTGTGACCGGGTGTGCATCTGAGCTCACTTAGAATAGCAAGAGCCACTCACTGCCTTGTCAGAGTAACTGCCAGTGCTTCCAGGGTGAGAGACAGCAGCACTTTCCCTTAACAGCCCAGAAAGGACTGAGTTCTTCTAGTACAAATTTGAAATGTTTTCTAGAGCAGAGGGGCCATGTTAACTGGATGAGTCCCTCTGAAGAGGCCTCTTGCTGCCAGTCTGCCTGTGCCCTGTACTCTGTATTGCTTCCCAGCAGTCTGCTCCTTGCCCACCATGGTTCTTGGGACAAGCCTCCCCTGAGAGGTGGGCCCTTCTGCTTGATGTCCACGTGGGATGGGCTGCTGCAGTGCCAAATGGTCCCAGGGCTGCAGGCAGAAGGGAGCAATTCCTTGCTGCTCAGTGTTCCCAGCAGGTTGGTGCTTCCCTTGCTGGAAGCATTTAACTCTGTGGGAGCAGATGCAAATGAGCTGTTGATTACGCAGTCAAACGAGAACCAGTGACTAGTGTAAATCCATACTTCAGTCAGCAAAACTGCATCCTCTGGGGCTGTGCTCTCCTCTGGGACAGGTTTCTCAATTATAGGTAGCTGTGAGCTCTGGTTCTGTCCCAGGTGCTGGTTACCAGCAGACGGGAGCTTGGGCAGCTCCAAGGGCAGGATCTGAGCTTTGAGCTGCTCTGTGTGTGCTGAACAAGTTCTCCATCAGCTTTACAGCAAGGCCAGTTCAGACAGGTGACAGTGAAGGCCTGTCTGCACGGCTGGTGGGACAGAACACCTGAAAGGGCGGTGAGGGGAGAGAAACACTGGAGAGGCTGACTGCGTTCGTCTCCTTTTCCTTTTCTGAGTTGGTTCCTAAGTCACCTGGATATCATTCCTAAAATCTTCTAACCCTCTTATCCAGGGTGTCAATCCCTGGGAGAGAGGCTTTGCTGTCAATCTCAATCACCTCGCTGTCCTCCCTTGAATGCCGTGGTCCTTGACTGTGTGGGATGCCACAGGCGCAGGGACACAGCCCCAGCCATGCAGAGCCCAGGGCTCTTGGCACAGGTGGTGGCAGCAGCAGCAGCCTGGCAGGACACAGCCCTGATCCTGAGGTGGGAGCAGAGCTGAGCAGTAGCCTCGTGCCTGTCCTTAGCCAGCCCTCCCGTGTGGTGTCAGCATGCTCTGTGTGTGTGCACACTCCTGGTCGACTAACGTGGATTCCAGCCGCAAGTTCTCGTGTCTGTTTTTGTCTGTATTTTTTTTTGTTCAATAAGGTTGACTGCCTTCAGCCAGTGGCAAAAGAGGAGCCTCCTCCACCAGCCACCAAATTCCAGTCCATCGGGGTACAGGTAGAGGACGAGTGGCGGTAAGTGAGACGCAAGCTTGTGCAGTTTCCTTTTATTTTAAATTGTGCCTCCCCCACTTGTGCTTAGACCTTCTTCCCTGCTTTGTGCCAGTGAGTGGTGTTGAATGAGGCCCACGGAGAGCTCTTCCTCCACAGCACACACCCACTGCAAAAAGCACTTGTTCTCTAACAGCCAAATCAATGGGAGCTTGAAATTAAATAAAAAATAAAAAAAATCCAAGCTGTAATTATAGACATGCGTCAGCCCTCTCGTCTGAACGGCCGATTGCAGTAAGCAGGCAACCTTATAATTCTGTCTGTCTGAGTGTGTGGTGTGTCTGTGTGTGAGGAGGGGCAGGGAGAGGCTCTGCTGTGGCCATGGATTTTGCTGTTGGTGTGGGAGGCCAGCCAGGCCAAGCTCTGCTATTGAACCATGGCTTTTGATCCCTCCAGAAACAGCCACTCTCGCAGCATGTCCTCCAAACAGGACACAGACTCTGACACACAGGAGCCCAATAACTCCAGCTGTAAATCATCTGAGAGAAGCCTCGCTGAGTGCCCCCAGCACAACAACTCTGTTGGTGTTGATGCCTCCACCAGGCAACCAGCCAAGCCCTCACAGATTAAGAGAAACCTCTCCTATGGAGAAAACAACGACCCAGCCCTGGAGCCTTCTTCTCTCCCTCCTCCTGACCCCTGGCTCGAGAGCTCCTCCACATCGCTGTCGGAGCCGGCGCAGCCGGGGCCCTGCCGGCGGGACGGCTTCTGGTTCCTGAAGCTGCTGCAGGCGGAGACCGAGCGCCTGGAGGGCTGGTGCCGCCAGATGGACCAGGAGACCAAAGAGAACAATCTCTCTGAGGAAGGTGGGTGTGGGCAGCAGCCCGGCAGCTTCTCCCTCAAGAAGCAGTTGGGTCAGTTAAATTGTGGCTGCCATATCCCTGGCAGTGTCCAAGGCCAGGCTGGACGGGGCTTGGAGCAGCCTGGGATAGTGGAAGGTGTCCCTGCCCATGGGATGAGATGAACTTTAAGGTCCCTTCCCTCCCAAGCCATTCTGGGGTTCTATGAAATTGCTGACAGCCCACAGAGCCACAGCATGGAGATGAGGATGGGCCAAGGAATGATTTTTCCTTGGAAAGGGTAATGAAACTTCCTGTAGCAAATGGAGTAAGAAATAATGCTGTGATGCACCATAAAAGATGTGCAGGGGATGGTGCAGCTTCTGACCACTCAAAACTGCTGAAAGCTTAAATGGATTTAATCTTAAAAAAGGTTAAATGGAAAAAGCTTTCAGGGAGGCTGTGGGATCTCTCCCTGCCTCACCCATTACTCTCAAACAGGCAGGGGAAAGCTTAGCTGGCAGTGGGGCAGAAGGAACACGACTTCGGAGCTTGTTTGCTCAGTTCAGTTGATGAACTTGTCTTTATAGCAAAGAGGAGGTTTTTTCACATGGGAAAGCCTCACTGAATTTGTGCTGGATACACCAAAAGCCTGGAACAGGGAACATGAGGCCAGTTGATTTTATGGAACAGCTGGGCTTGTTCTTTTATTTTCAAATGCCTTGGCAAAACCTGAGCTTTTTGCAGTGGGAGTCGTGCCTCTGGTGAATACAGAGTGACAGGAGTGGGTGACGAGGCTGCAGAGGGCAGGATCTTTGTGTGGAGCCTGGTCTTGATGTTTTTAAAACCTGAGAAAGGTGAAACAAAGGTGAGGCTCAGTTTTAGCTCACTGTCACTGCTGGGGCTCCAGGAGCTAATCCCTAATCCGATTCCCTGAGGTGCTGCCCTGGCTGCCAGGGGGACAGGCTGTGCCAGGGATCTCCCTGCCTCGGGGCTGGCCTGGCTTGACCTGTGGCAAGGAAAGACAGCAAGACCTGCATGGCATTGTTGCTGTGACTGCCAGCAGCAAGCTGCTTGCTTGTGGAACCACAGCCTTGGTGGGTGAGAGAGCCCAGGGTGCACTTGTCCCACCAAGAGCTCCCAACGCTCCGAGCAGGCTCAGGGGCAGCAGCAGAGCAGGGATGGGACTCAGGTGGTCCCTGTTGGTGATGCAGCTGCAGGCACTGTGGGCTGTGGGGCTCTGAGCCTGCCTCTGGAAGGGAAAAGCCCAGACTGTATTTCCTCTAGTGAGCAGAGGAACATGCTCATGCCCGGAGGCTGCTTGGAAAAACTGTTAAGAGCACCATGAAGTCCTGGGTGTTAAAAGGCCTGGCCTGTGTGTTCATCCCTGCTGGTACAGGGAGGCTGGAGAGTGGTCCCTGTGTCACCTTGCCCTTGTGCAGGGCTGGGAGAGCAGGCTGCAATCTCTAGCAAGTGCCAGCAGACCTTGCTGAGGTGGTGCTGGTGGCTCCTCTGAGGGGCTGAGGGCAGTTTAAGGAGCTCTCTGCCAGCTTGGATGTTGTAATGTCCTCAGACAGGTCTGTGTTTGGCCTGCCAGGAGGAGCAATGGCAGACAAATGTGGTTTCAAAACACCTTGTTCCTGAGAGCAGTTAGCGCCTTGAGGATCTCTGAAACTGCTTTTCTGATGACTCGAGTGTTTCTCTGCTCCAGGAATGCTGGAGCTCATTGCTACATTTAATGGTCTGTTCAACTCAGGGTTTTTTATTTTCTTTTTTTTTTTTTTTGTCCCCCACAGTCTTAGGAAAAGTCCTGAGTGCAGTGGGCAGTGCACAGTTACTGATGTCACAGAAGTTCCAGCAATTCCACGGCCTCTGTGAACAAAACTTGGTGAGTCTGGATCTCTTCTTCCTGGTTTCTGAGAGGGTGCCTCTCAACAGCACTCCAGGGACTTGGTCAGGTGTTAACAGGCTGCTGTCCCTGTGAAAACAAAGCCAGCGCAGCCACAGCCTGCAGTGCCGGGCTGGGGGAGGGCTGGGTTAGCACAGAGCTGCCTCCTGCTTCTGAAGGGCTTTTTGAGGCAAACCCCTGAGCTTGGACCAAATAGGGGGGACTGTTTGAAAAGTCTGCTCTTGACCAAACGTGCTCCCTTTGCGTGTGTGGCTGGTGACACTGTCCCCAGGTCACTGGGAATTGATCTCTGAAAGGGAGTGCAGGGGTTTGCCCTTGCTCGGTGCTGACCTGGGCTAATGGGGATTGATGGAATCTGTGGTTTGATTTTCCCCTCAGGCTTCATGGTAATATGGATTTTGCAAACTTCCTTAGAGTTCCTTACATGCAAAATAATCTTGGAGAGACTTGAGGAGCAGGAGGAGATAAAGTGCTGATCCCAGCTGAGCAGCAGCACCAGCAGAGCTTTGTGTGAGCTGCTCAGATCTGATCCCATGCTTTCCAGGGCCTGCAGTGGTGGTTCAGCTGTCTGGGAACTGGGAAAATCCTGTTCTTGGAAGAAATTTAAGCTACTTAAAATTTTTCAACCCAGCCCAAGAAGTACTGATGCTTTCAGGTTGTTTTGGGGGGAAATGTAGCAAAATAATTTTTCTCATGAAAGCTCACTTTGGCTCCTTGGAGTGCTGCAGATCCAGGTATCACAGCTGGGTGTCCATTTCCATTATTTCCCACCCTGAAATCAGGGTCTCTGTGTCAGAAACCAGTGTTGTGGCTCTGATTCCCATGCTGGGCACTGCTGTTGGATCCTGCTGTGGGGTTAGTGCCAGCACTGAGTGTCTGGTTCAGGATTACTCTGCTGTAAGAGAAGTGCAGTCAGGACCTGCTTCCTGAGCTGGGCAGAAATAATGTGGGCTGTAAATGACAGCTTTGTGTGTCCATGTTCAGGGCTGGTTTCTCCTGTGGGTTCTCACGGGGTTTGTTTGCAGGCAGACGTAAAAGGGGTGAATGTGCTGTGCACGCTGCTCTGCTGGGTGTGTTCCTTCTGAAAGGGTGTTCTTAACGCTTCCCCTTCTAGAACCCTAACGCCAATCCCAGACCCACAGCCCAGGACTTGGCTGGATTTTGGGATCTCCTCCAGCTGTCCATTGAAGACATCAGCATGAAGTTTGACGAGCTGTACCACCTCAAAGCTAATAGCTGGCAATTGGCAGAGACACCGGAGAGAAAGGTGAGTGAGGAGCACTGGGAAGTGGCCTGAGTACCTTGCACACATTTGGGGTATCTGAGGTCTGGTTTTGTCTGCAAACAGATGCTCTCAAGGGCTTTGGCCATCCTGCACTTGTCACCTCACAGCCTTGCAAGGCACCAAGGCCATTCCTCTTGAGTAATAGTGGGAACAGTTTTGTACAAGGGGAAAAGGTGTTGGATGGAGGAAGCCTGGGGTGCTGAGCAGTGGTGCAGGGGCCTCAAGTGTTCCCAGCACTGTGTGGATGGGTTTAACTATCCCTGGTGCCTAAGTAATGTAAAAAACAACTGGAACCTTTGGGAAATGCAGGAGAGGTGGTGTCCTGGCTCTGCAGATAAGGGTAGGGGAGGACTGTGGCTCAGGACAGGGTGGCTGATTAAAATTTTGCAGTTCCACATTAAGTTGTGTCTTCATACTCCCTGTGCTGTGCTCTGAGCTGCAGCTGAACCAGACAGTCTGTGAACTCCAGGCCACTCCACAAGAGCCCTGTACCATGGAAGCTGCATGGAGGGGAGGGTCAGGCTGGGGATGAGGAAAAAGGTTCTTCCCCCAGAGGCTGCTGGGCACTGCCCAGGCTCCCCAGGGAATGGGCACGGCCCCGAGGCTGGCAGAGCTCCAGGAGCGTTTGGACAGCGCTGCCAGGCACAGGGCGTCCTGCAGGTGTGTCCGTGCAGGGGTTGGACTTGATGATCCTGGTTGTGGATCATCAACCTCCGGATTGTGCACAGCCCATCCCAGGAAATGTCCAAGGCCAGGTTGGACAGGGTCTAGTGGAAGGCGTCCCTGCCATGGCAGGGGGTGGAACTGGATGATCTTCCAACCCAGACCATTCTGTGATTCCATGCTTTTGGTGGGTCCTTTCCCATTTGAGGGCATTCTGTGATTCCATGAAATGCCAAACAGCTCACTGTAGAAACCAGGGCAGCTGATGCTGCGGGGTGTCTTGCTCCAGAGCTGCTCTCCCCGACATGATCCCAGTCCCCTCCTGCAAGGCCCCGCCGGGGCAGAGCTGGCGCCCAGCTGCACACATTTATATCAGGTCTGGGTTTTTCCTTCCTGTCTCCCTAAAGGAAGAGAAGAAACCACCCCCTCCAGTGCCAAAGAAGCCGGCCAAGTCCAAATCGCAGCTGAGCCGGGACAAAGGCTCCGACTCGGACAAGCAGCGGCAGGAGGCGCGGAAGCGGCTGATGGCGGCCAAGCGCGCGGCGTCCGTGCGGCAGAACTCGGCCACCGAGAGCGCTGACAGCATCGAGATCTACGTCCCCGAGGCCCAGACCCGCCTCTGAGCCCGGCCACGGCCAGCCCGTGGCTTTTATAAGTCATTAAATGGAAAAAAAAAAAAGGTTCTCTCGAAACTAGTGTGATTTATTCAGTCTAGAGACAATGAGCCATCCTTGAAAAGGGCTCCTGAGTTGGCTTTTTTCTCTCTCAGCTTTAAGTAATGAAGATTTTAACAAAAAAAAAAAACAAAAAAATACAAACAAAAAAAATTTAAAAAAAGAAAAAGAAAAAATGCCCCTCGTTTTCTCCCCGGCTGTGGTGTTGCTGAATGGACTGGACAGACTCCTGGGAACTCCAGCCCCTCGACTTGGAACTTCAGTCTTTTTACTTGTTCTATCTCATGAGAATTATTAGCTTGTTTACAAGAAGAGGACAAGAAAACACGAAGCCTTGAGCACTTGCCATGCTGTGTTCTTCCTCCTCCTCAGATCTGTTCTGCCCTTCTCATCCTTTATTTTTTCCCTCCTCCAGCTCCCGTTCTCCCACCCTTTGCATGGCTTCGGTTCCCGTGTCCGGACCCTGCTGTCCCCGCAGAGAACACCTGTGGTGTGTTATTCCTGCTGCCCTCTCCAGCCAGCAGCCTTCCTGGGCTTTGTGTTCTTGGGATGGGGATGTTGGGGTGGGGGAGGACGGGCACAGGGGGTCGTATCCTCAGCTTGTTGGAGGGAGAGGACGCCGGGGCTGTGGAATGTGGGGTTGAAATGCAGCCCAGAAGCAAAATGTGCAATAAATCTGGCGCAGGGGATCCCGAGAGCCGGACCCTGCTCCGGGCACAGGAGCGGAGCTGAAGGACCACAGAGCATGAGCCACATCCCTTTGATTTCCCTCCTCTTCCCCTTCCAACACCATTTTCCTTGGATGGCTGCTGGAGAGAGGAGCTGCTGCAGCGGGGGGCTGCGGGAGCATCCCGGCTGTGGGCTCAGCGTGTCCAGGAGGAGGGGGTGTACATATGCACATATACACTTAGTAGTACCTGTATAGTAATTCCTACACACGGATCCTGCCCACGCCGCCGCGGGGGTGGGCAGATGTATAGCATATATTTTTACATGTACTATATCTAGATGTGTGTCCAAGTGTGTGTAAAAATATATACCCTGTGTGTAAGCAGATGACTATTTTTTCCTTATCTCCCTGCTCTCTGGGTAGAGGAAGGATTGCTAAATATTTTTTAGCCCATTTTTTTTTCCCCTTTGTAGGTCTCCTTTCCAGTCTGGCTCCTTGGAGCCAGAGCTGCCACCCCCCTGATTCTTTGCCACCCTCTCACACTGAAGGTTTTTGTCCCATCCTGAGGGATCTCGCTGGGGATTTTTTTTTTTTTTTTTTTCCTCTTCACATGTTTGAACAAGTTGGGAGATTGTGTGCTACTGTCATGGGGGTGGAGGTGGAATCCCAGAGGTTTCAGTGAGAGTGTTGGTGATCCAGAAGGCAAAAAATAAATAAAAGTGAAATCCTGAATGATGCCTGCTGCCCATTGTGTGCTGTCTGGGGCTGTCCATGAATCCGCTCTCAGAGGTCTCTGCCCCCAACCATAGAATTCCCAAAGCTCAGCTGTGCTGGGATTCAAACGGGGCTGGAGGTTGGGGTCAGGCTCTGCTCCCAGGGGCCAAGGAAAAACGGCCTCAGGTTCGATACTGGGGGAAGGTCCTGCATGGGAAAGGGGGCCAGGGCTGCCCAGGGCAGGGGTGGAGTCCCTGGCCCTGGAGGCTTTGGCAAGGTCTGTGCAGGTGGCACCTGGGGCCTGTTGGGGTTTGGCAGCAGCCCGGGCTCCCCTTGGAGGCCTTTCCCAAACCTCAAGGCTCCGTGGGGGCAGAGACACTGCAGGGCTGCACTGTCGGGTTTTGGGGCCGATTGTAAAGATGCAGCTTTAGGGATCTCTGGCAGAGAAAGGGGGGACACCAAGGAAAGGTGAGGGTTAACTTATTGTTTTTATTATTTACTCCTCCCAGCTGCTGCTTACGGAGCCGTGGAACGATCCTTGCTGCCCTGGGCTGGGCCTGCCCGTAATGTTTATGTTCTCCGTACATATATGTGCATATATTTTAACATGTAAGTGAATTTACAAAGCTGTAAAGATTAATTAATATTGCTTATATCTTATAATTAATACAGTATTTCAAATTCTCCTACATATATTAAAATACATACACAGAGGTAGAGTTACATATTCTACATGCATATACATATAAATACGTGTAACACACATAGAAAAATGTGTTAGAAATATTTAAACACACCTTTTATAAATCGGAGAAGTACTTGTTACAGATATTTAACACAAACACATTTATGAATAATTTCATCTCCGTACCTTGTATCCACCTGTTCATTCTGAGCCCCAAGGACGCGGGCAGCCAATCACGGGGCTGCTTGAGATCACGTGGGGATGGTGGTGTCACGAGATGGCTGTCAGCCAATCACAGAGCGGCATGACGTTTAACAAAATGGCTGCGCCCTACCATAAGATGGCGGGTGAAACAAAATGGCCGCCCCCAGTGGATACAGGGGGTGAGGCCGTGTATCAAAGCACTTCCGGGATGGCCCTGTCAGCCAATCACAGCACAGTGCGTGCCGCTGCGGCGAATGGGCGTGAGGCTGCGGGGAGGGGGCGGGGCTTGTGTCGGTGGTGGGCGTGGCCTCCGCTCGCCCCAACCCCGGCTCCCGGCGGGTCGGTGCCCGCGGCCGTGCGCGGTGTCCCTGGCCCGGGCCGGGTCCCGTATCCTGTATCCCGTATCCCGTATCCCGGTCCCTGGCTCCGTCCTGTGTCCGTGTCCGGGATCCAGGTGTCCTCGTCTCGGCCGGGCGCTACAGCCCCGCGCTCTCCCAGCGCCAGGAGCCGCTCCCGGCTCCTTCCGGGGCTTCCCGCGGGAATCCCCGCGGCCCCGGCCCGGCTCCCTCTGCCCGGGCATCCCCCCACTGGGCGGGGCAGCGGCTGGCCCCGGGGCCGGCCCGGACACAGCTCCCGGCAGGACCAGGCGGGGGTGGGGCCCGGGGGCTCGGGGTCCCTCGGGATGCGCAGCGCTCCCCGCTCCTTGCCCTGTTCTGGGCACAGCCCGGACCCGCCCCAGCGATGGGCGGCAGCTGCCCCGGAGGCGTCCCGGAGCCTCACCCACCCACTCGTGGGGATTTTGGGGGCAGGGTCGGCAGTGGCGTGGGAAGCATGAAAGGCTGTGAGAGCTGGGAATGTTCAACGTGGAGAGGGGAACGCTCCGGAGAGACCTCAGAGCCCCTTCCGGGGCCTCAAGGGGCTCCAGGAGAGCTGGAGAGGGACTTTGGACAAGGGAGTGGAGTGACACAGCAAGGGGGAATGGCTTCACATTAACAGAGATCAAGGACACACATGGGATATTGGGAAGGAATTGTTCCCTGTGAGGGTGGGCAGGCCTTGGCACAGGGTGCCCAGAGCAGCTGTGGCTGCCCCTGGATCCCTGGCAGTGCCCAAGGCCAGGCTGGACATTGGGGCTGGGAGCAGCCTGGGACATTGGAAGGTGTCCCTGCCCCTGGCAGGGGGCTGGGCCCAAGTGCTTCCAACCCAAACTGCTCTGGGACACAGGAGAGTGTCACATTAATGAGGCTGTTCCGTGTGCCCAGGCCAGAGCCCAGGGCCTGGGGGGCTGCAGGGCTGGGACAGGGCCGGGGGTCCCACTGGAGGACCCCTCCCAGCACCACCAGTCCCCGCCGGTGCCCTGGGAGGCGATGGAGGTGGGTGTGGGGGGTCAGAGCGGTGCCTCCCCCGTGTGACCCCTGTGCCCTCACACCGCCCATCGGCCCCGTGTCCTGAGCCCCCGGGAGCCGCGGGCCTCTGGTGGGGGGAGCAGGTCCCCGAGGTTCTGCTCGACCTGCCTGGGGGTCCGAAGGGGCATTGGCCCCTCTGTACAGCTCGGGAGCCCTGAAGTGCTGTCTGGGGCTGCAGAAGGGGCAGCAGAGCTGTGGTGTCCCCAGCTGCGACCCCCTGGCACAGAGCAGACCCCCGAGCTGGGCTGGCAGACCCTGCCCTGGCTCCAGCCCCCACTCCCCTGGGAACGTGCCCTATCCCACATCTCTCACCACAAGCACAAAGCCCCAGCAGCCCATGGAGAGTGGGGGACACCCGGGTGCTATTCCGGGGTGGCCCAGGAGTTTCTCCTGGTGGTGGAGAATCAAGTGAGGCACCCACAAATGACACAGTTCACTCTGGCACACAGCTCATATTTTAAAAAAACCAACAAAACTAAAAAAAACTTTTATTTGACAATAGAAAAAACAAACAAAAAGATATTTACAGTAGTTTGTTATTTCTCCATAAATTTAATTCCAATAACTCCTGCCCTCCCCACTCTCTGGTCCATCCCAGGGCAGGAGCACCAGCCCCTGGCGCAGGCACAGCTCTGGGGGAAGGAAACCACTTTGGTTTGACTGGGGCGAGACCAGAGCAGGAGACCAAAAAGCCTCTCCCTCCCCTAGGGCAAGGGGCAGAGCTGCGGGGGGCTGCCGAGGTGAAAGAGGGAGTCCCAAAATTCAGGACTTTCCCTGGAAAGGTGTCAAAGGGAGAAGGCTGGACACAGAAATGGAAGTGGGCGTGAGAGAGGGGCTGGTCACAGGCACATGAGGAGCACCCACCCCAGCTGGCCCAGCACTGCGCAGGGCACCTGCCAAGGTGACACTACTGGGAAGCCTTCCCACAGCACCCTCTCCCCTGCACCTTCCCTCTGAAGAAATGGGGGGTGGGAACACAGCAGTCCCCCAAATCAGTGCTTTTCCCTTCTAGCCCCATTGCCTCCAGTGCTCTCCCCCAGCGTCGCAGAGCTCCCGGTCCTGCAGCTTTACCCCCTCTGGTCATCAACTCATCTGGCTAATTACCCACGGGATTGGTGTTCCTCGGGCAGGGCACGGTCATTACCTGACACCCCCCCAGGGCACAGCAGTGCCTGACCGCGGCACCGCACCCAGGGACAGCGAGCGACGCCCAGCCAGGAGCCCAAAAACTGCCGCAGAGCCCCCGACCCGCCCGGGCCCGGCTCCCAGCACACACCAGTTTGTCACTAGAGGTCCCCAGCACTGCACTGGCGAGCGGCGGGGAGGGACGGGACCGGGAGCAACACCTCCATCCTGCACCTTCCCAGCGCTGCTTCCCAGGAACCCCCGGCTGCACTTGCAGGACGCACATGGCCGTGCCCGCACCACGCCTCTTTCCAAAGGTTTTATGGAAAAAAAAAAAAAAGGAAAAAAAAGAAAGGAAGTTGGGTACAAAATTCACAGTCTCAGCTCTGCCCAGGCTTGGCCACGCGCTCACTGCTCTGGGCACAGCATGCACACATTCAGCATGAATTCGAGGGGAACGTGGGGAAGTTGTGGAAATGCTTATAGATTAAAAAAAAAAAAAAGAAAGAAAGAAAACAGAAAAAAAATGTAATAATCATGTAACAAATCACAATTAAAGGGAAAATGTTTCAACAAAAAACTTTCTAAACAGCACCATAGAGATTTCTACTGGCAGCATCCAGAACAACCTAAAAAGGAAGAGGAGGGTTCTATTTTTTCCATGATAAAATGCCACAGACTCCATGTTTCCAGTTCATCTGTCCTTTGCCCTTCCCTGGGCAAGGTAGGGCCCCTGGCCAGCACCGGGAAACAGAAAGGTCCCCCAAAAACAAAGGGGGGGGCGGGGGGGAAAGGGAGAAGAGATCAGAGATTTGGGAGACAAAGCTCGTCATCTACAGTCCTTAAAATAGACGCCAGCGTTAAAAAAACAGGTTCTCTCTGTCTCCCTGAGGAAACGGCGCTGGCTGGAGCCTTGTTCGCAGGAGAGGAAGAGATCAGCAGGTTTTCCAGGGGAGCTCCAGTGCCCGCTCCGGCCAGCGCCGAGCTCCGGTCACGACGGTCACGACGGTCCCGGGCACAGCCGGGGCAGCGTCCTCGGCAGGCAGGGCATCTCCCGGCAGGAGGGTGGCGGGCCGGGCCGGCCCCTCCTCTGCCGCCTTGGCTGCCGAGAGAGACCGGAGCCGCCGGGAGGCAGGAGGCCGCTCTTGGGATGGGGGTGAGGCAGAGGCCGGGAGGGTCGGGCCCCCCCGGGGAAGGGCACTGCGGGACCCGGCCCGGCGTTATTTGGAGGCTCCGGGGGGCTCGGTGTGCGGCGCCAGGGGCAGCTGCCCCCCCTGCCGCTGCCGCTCCAGCTCGGCCGCCTTCTGCAGGGCCACCTCCACCAGCAGCTGGAAGCTGCTGAAGTCGTCCCCGAAGAGCTCGGGGGGCGTCGGGGGCGGCGTGTTGAAGAGTCCGGGCGTGGGGCTGCCCGCCTCGGCCCGCGCCAGCAGGGTCAGGGTGCTGCCGCCGGGCCCCGCGCCCGCCCTGGGCACGGCCTCGGGCCCGGGGGGCTTCTCCCACTCGGGGCTGTGGGCGCTCACCACGGCCAGCGCCGGGTGGCACAGTACCTGCGGGCACACCGGCACCGACAGCACCTTGGAGGAGCCCGCGGCCGCCACGGGCGGCACCACGAGCAGCCCGGAGCCGGCGGCGGCGCCCCGCGGCACGGCCACGTCGCCGGCCTTGCCCCCGCGGCGGGAGATGGTGAACTGGTTGGGGTCCTTGCCGTCCTTGCGCAGCATGTCGGGGAGCAGCCGCCGCCGCGCGTTGATGAACCAGTTGCAGATCTGCGAGGAGAGAGGGTCAGCGGGGGCTGCAGCCCCAGAGCGAACCGGCAGCAGCTCCCACACACCCCGACTACCACAGGTCTCCCCTCAGCCCTGCACCTCCTTCCCGTGGGGCTCCAGAGGGGCACAACTAGTGCTGGCACCCACGGAAACCCCAACACCGGCTGCTTCCTGCCTGGCACCGCCTGCCCGGGGCAGCCCCTTCCTCCCTGCGCGCTGTCCCGGTTACCCCCCGCCCTGGCAGCCCTGCTGCGGGACTGCGCCCCACAGCTCCTGCTCTCCATCGCAGCACAGGAACGGGCACAGCCTGGGCTGCTGGGGCCAAGCCGCCCCCGAGCCAGAGCACCACTGCCCGGAGCCCCGGGAGCTGCGGTGGCTCCTGAGCAGAGCTGCCCCCAGGGAAGGAGGGGCTCAGTGCTGTCCCCCAGTGCAGCCCCAAGGTCCCAGCTGCAGGCGGGTACAGCACAGCTCCTGCCATTCCCCAGCCAGAGGCCGTGGCATTGCATACAGCCAGCTCGGAGCCCATCCTGCAGGTCCCCAGGCTCGGGACAGTTTTTCCTTCTCCAGGTGACCCATCCTAGGGCGCAGCCCTGTTTCCACGCTGCTGCCGGTGCCAACGCGCTGCCAACCCGAATGGGAGCACTGAGGCTGCCAGAGCAGATGGATGGCAGGAGAGCAGCACGGATGGAAAACCCTAGAAACCATCAGGTGATGGAGCTGCAGCCCCTCAGCCCCTAACAGGGCTGGGAACAGGGTAGCACAGACACCTCCCCATGCCTCTGCCCATGAGCTGGGTCACAGCTCACGCTAAAGGCTCCCCGAAACATCTGCACAGCACAGAGGCTGCACGTCTGGCAGCCCTTTGCCATTATGGAGCCTTGGCCATGGATTGTTTCAGCATCTTTATATAAAATGCTACATTAAAATAAGTCCCGTCTTCCTAGAAAACAATTAGAAGAGAATAAATCAGGGGGGAAAAAATGCCTGATCTTTCCTAAATCAACAGCTATGGAAAATATTTCCCCCAGGGAGAGAGAACTTGCCACAACTTCAATCACAGCAAGATGTCAGTTGTCGTTTTTTTGTCTTTAAGACAATATTTGGCATTAAAACCCTCAAATACACCAGTCTTACTCCCTTTTCTGTTCCAAACCCCCTCCCTTGCAAGCCTCAGCTGGGCCCCCTTGACATGATCCTGTGATCCCACGGCCATCCACCACTGTGATCCCCAACCAGAGAGATGGACTCCCAACAAAAAGCCCAACTCCTCAGTGCTGAGAACCCCCCAGAATCCTGCCTGTCCCCACCACCATGCTCCTTCCAGCATTCACTTCCCACTGGAGAACACGGCACGGAGACGGGCACACGCAGCCCCTGTGACAGCAGGCACTGTCACAGAGCTGGGACATGCTCTGCCTCTGAAGCAGCTTATTGATTTTTAATCAGGGCCATCCCTTCCCCCCCACCAGCACACCCCACTCTGTCCCTTTGGGCAGCATCTGTCCCCCCAGCACTGCGGGGGCAGCATCTCTCCCCCCAGCACTCCGGGAGCAGCATCCCCTCACAGGGAGGAAAAGCCCATCCATCCCGCAGCAGGGCACTGGCTTGGAGAGCTGCTGCTGTCCGGGAAGCCTCAGTGGGAGCAGGTGCCGCTTCCTTAGCTCTGGAATTTCTGCAAGGGAGGCACATGGCTTCCCACTCTCCCTGCTCCCTGGCTGCCAGTGCCCGGCTCCAGCTCCCCAGGCCACTGGAGCGGGCAGGGGGGTGCACAAAGAAACAACTGGGGGGGTTGGCCAGTGGCTGTGGCAGAGCCCTGCATTCCAGAGGCTTTTTGGAGGGGTCAGATCAGCACCACAGACTGAAACCCACGGCCACACCATGGAGTGTCCCATTCCTCCACCCCAACAGGCAGAGGGAGCATCCCCATGGATTCCTGCAGCATCCCTTCAGACTGGCAGAAATCCCAGTCTCGGATGGCACTGGGAAATGCCACCCATTGGGCTGGGACCCCCTGCCTGGGGGAAACAGGGGCCACACACTGGCTGTGGGGGTCACCTGGAGCAAACAACAGCTGGCACACAGCAAGGCCACACCTCAACACAAGCCCACCCATGTGCCAGCCTCCTCCCGGGTCCCATGGGGCCCAGGGCACTGACAGCCAGGCACCTGCCAGTCCCACCAGAGCCCTTGGGCAACCCCTGTGTGCCAGGCACTGTCATGCCAACCTGGTCCAGGACAAGTCCAGTTCCCACAGCCCCAAGCCCGTCGCTGCTACCCTGACACTCAGCCTTTAGCCTGTCCAGGAGCTCCAGCCTGTCCAGGAGCAGCTGCTGGACACACACCTGTGGCACAGCCAACATTTCCAGAAACACATTAGAATGGAAGAGCAGGTTTGCCTTGCTGGCCAGGAAGAGGGGAAGCAGACAGCCCCTGTCCACACTCGGTGTCTGGGCTGGGACAGCTGGCCAGGACTGTGCTGAGCCACAGGGACAGGAGCGAGAGGTACAGAGGAAGCTCCAGGAGAGGAGCAAACCCACTGCCCTGCACCCCACTGCACCCCAGAAGCAGAGAACAGAGTGAAGCCCACACCCTGTCAGGCTGGGAGAGGGGGATGGGGCCCGGGGCACCAGGCCTGTGCAGGGAGCACAGGGACAGCAGCGACAGGCAGGCCCTCCCAGACACCCTGAGCACAGGCAGGGAGCGCGCCAGCGCGGGAAGGATGAGCGCTGCTCATCCCCCCTGCTGCCCAGGGCTCCTGTGCCATGGTGCCACATGGAGAACATCAGCCCACAGCCAGCAGCAGGACAGGGAGACTCCTGGACAGGAGTCCCCAGCTGGGCTCCCCTTAATGCAGCTGGTGTAACTGGGACCAGGGGCCAGCCAGCACTTACCAGCCTACAAGGCTCAAAGCCCAGCCCGGCCTCTCCCTTCTGGTTAAAATCACAGAAGATCCTGAGCTGGAAGGGATCCACAAAGATCATCAAGTCTAACTCCTGGCCCTGCCCAGCCCCAGGGCTGTCCTCTGCCCAGCTCTGTGTGCAGGGGGTGGTCATCCTGGCCTCTGCTGGGGGTGTTCAGCGGAACAGGATAAAACAGCATCTCCCAAAACCCTCCCACCTGTGCAGCTTTTACTGACAACAGGGTATTCAGCCTGCTCCCACTCCAGTCCCTCCACCTTCTGGCTGGCCAGAATGCTCTGCTCCAGCAGAGCTGGTCCCCAGGGCTCAGACGGCTCCCCAAAGAGACCTCCCTTCACACAGGTGCCTTTCCTCCCCCAACATCCCTTCCCTCGCCTCCTCAGTGCCCTTCAGTGGCAAATGATCCCAGCCTGCCCAGTCCTTTGGGATCCTCAGTGGGGTCCTCCTGTCCCACACAGCGTGGCAGTGTCCCCAGCGGTGTCCCCAGCGGCTGGGGGCTGGCTCCTACCTGCAGCACGGAGAGGCTGGTCTGCCCCGAGAGGCTGAGCTTCTCCTGCTCCGAGGGGTAGGCGTTGAAGCGGTGCTCGTACAGCCAGTCCCGCAGGATCTTCACCGACTCCTTGGGGAGGTTGCCCCTTCTCTTCCTCTTGCACTGCGAGGGGTCGGGGGATGTGGCGCCGTCCTCGTCCCCCGGCTCACTGTCCGACATGGTGGAGCTGCCCGCGGGACCCTCCTGGCCGAATCCTGGAGAGGGGGAACCGAAGGGAGCATCAGGCGGTGTCCGGTCGGGGGAGGGGAAGGGGCCTCCCACCGACCTCCCCCCGCCTCCAGCGGGGGTCTCACCCCCTCTGGGCCCGGCCGGGGGGGAATCCAAAGGCAGAGACCCCCGGGGAGACACAAACAACCGGCACCGGCGGGACAACAGGGGCAGCAAACAGAGCCCCGGGGGTGCGGAGGAGCCCAGCGCACGGCACGGGGCTCGGGGGCACTCGGGGCTCGGGGGGCACCGCAGCGGGAAAGGGGGAAAAAAAAAAAAAAATCAAGCATGGGGTGGGTTGGGAGGAGGGGAAGTTAAAAACAAAAACAATCTCAGCAGGAGAAAGAGGCCGGAGCTGGAGAGTGGGAGAGGAACCACGCGGGGTCATTGTGCGGCGGGGGTGGAGGCGGGGGCGGCTGTCACGGGCCGGGGGCTCGGCTCGGCGGTGCGGGCCGGGGCCCGGCGGTGCGGGGCGGTGCGGGCCGGGCCCGTGGCCCCTCCGGCCGCAACAGGCAGCGAGGGGCCGGGGCCGCCGACACAAAGCGGGGCAGCGGCAGCCGCGGGCCCCGGGCGGCGGGGGGAGAGAGGGGCCGGAGAGCGGCCCCGGCCCCGCACTCCGCCGCCGGCCCCGAGTTATCCCCGGCCGGGCAAACTCCGCCGTAACTCCGAGCTGCAGCGGGGGCGGGCGGGACCCCCGCCCGCGGCTCCCGCAAACTTCGGGCGGCGCTGGCGCGGCCCGGCCGCTCCGTCCCGCACAAAGGCTCCCCCCGCGCCCCCCGGGATCCATCTTTGCGCTCACCCCCGGGCCGCCGCCGCCGCCTGGGCGCTCGCATGGGCCGCGCCGGGGTCTCGGTGCCGGGGCCGGTGCGGGGCCGTCCCGCGGCGGCGGGCGGGCAGCCGGGCGCGGCGGAAAGTTTTGGGTGGGCGGCGGTGACAGATGCCGAGACAGAGTTCCCTTTGTTCCCGAGGAGGCAGGAACTCGCCGGGCCCCCCCCCCCCGGCCCCCCCCGCCGCCCCCCCCCCCCCCGCGGGCGCCCGCCCCCCGGCCCCCCCCGCCCCGCGGAGTCCCGGCCGGTACCTGGCGCCGGCGCACCCCCGAGCTCGGCCCCGCTCCCGGACACGGCCCCCGGCGGGAGGGAGCAGGGACAGGGGGAGCCCCGGAGCCCCCGCACCCGCCCGGCCCCGCGGAACCCCCCCCCGCGGAGCTGCACCCGCACAGGGGCACCCTCGGGGACACCCAGCCACGGGCACCCACATGGGGACAACCAGTCCCGGGGACACCCACCTGGGCACATTCCCCCCAGGGACACCCACCAGGGACACCCACTGGAGACACCCGCCCAGGGACACCCATCCAGAGATGCACACCTGGGGACACCCACCCGGGGACACCAACCTTGGGACTCCCACCCAGGGGCATCCACGCCGGGGTACCCCACAGGGCACTGCACAAGTTCCTTCCCCCTGGTTGAATCCTGTAGCTGAGCCCCAGGGGTTACTGGTGTCTGTGGGCAGGGGACAGGGATAGGCCTTCAGACAGGAGGTGCAGGGGCAGGTGTGGGTGACAACCCTGGGGACCTCAGAGCACCCTGAAGTTCCACCAGTGCTTCATTTGGTCCTTGCCAGATAGGAAATCAGAAGCCCAGCACATCACTGCTCCGTGACAGAGGAAGGTGTTTCCAAGCAATGGTGGTGACCGAGAAAGAACCAGGTGGAACCATCACTGTGCCATGGCCATCAGGCTGGCCAAGGTCTCTGAAAGTTCTTCTGCTCTCCCTGTGTCTCTCCACCATCCCAGCAGAGCCCAAGGTCACCTTTGGAGTTTTGGAGACCGAATTGCTCCATTTATGTGCTGCTGGTCCAAGGTGTGGTGAGCATGGAAATTTCCCCAGCACAGCTCTGTGCCCTTCTGTGATGTGGGGCTGGGTCGCACTGTCACCCTCTGCCAGGTGCTCAGTGAGGCCCAAGGGAATGTGTCCATCGTGGGTCCCCTGGAGCGGTGTCTTCATCAGTGGGAAGAAGAGAGAAGAGCTGCTCAGAGCAGTGGTGCCACATCCCAGCACCTGTGGTGGAGAAGGTGCCACCATGGGAAGCCAAGACGGCCCTGTCCTGGAGCCAGCCCAGAGCCCTGCCCGCAGAGACCCCTGTCTGGGGGGGATCTCTTGGGGATGTCCTTTCCCGGGATGTCCATCCCCCGTCTTGGGCACATCCATGCTCGTGCTTGCCAAGCCGAGCACACGCGTGTGCATCCCCCAGCGACCTGTGTGCTGCTGGGGCACAGCACCCCGAGGGCCACCGGGTCCTGCTCCACCTCTCCCCACGAAGACCTGGCTTGATATCACCCTGCTTCAGAGGCAGCTCCCTCCTCCCAGGCTCCACCACCTCTGCAGGCTGTGCTGCAGCTCCCCTCCCTCCCTCCCTCCCTTCCCTTTTTGCTGCTCGCAGGGTAAAAGATGGAAATCCCTTCATGTATTGAAAAAAGCTACAAAAAACCTTCTTTTATGGTTGATTTTTGGTCTGGGAAAAGCAGATTGTGTCGTGCAATAAGGGATTAAATAGCAAAAGAAAAAGGAGAATTCCTTAAAGCATTTGTTTTGTTGGTTCTAAATCTTCCATGACCTGAGTGGAACTGTGCCCCGACCTGCTACTGCTGCATTCATGCCAAGGCAGCAGGGGCTGGTGAAGCACAGGTGGGGTGTGGGGGCCCTGGCAGCACATCCCACCCTCTGCAGGGCCACCCCGGGGCAGGGAGCATCCCCTGGCCCTCCAGCCCTCTCACGCCAGGCTGGCTCCTGCCCACTCCGGACCATCAGCGGGCAGGGTGGGCTCATCCTGCCCACTCTGCTCCCTCTGCAGCCCGTTCCTGGTGTGTGACACCCCAGACCCCCCTGGGCACTCCCGTGGACGCTGCCCAGGGTCTGTGTCCTGCCCAAGCAAGACTGTCCTCCTGAGCAGGCTACTTTTGCTCCCACCTTTTGGCAAACGCTGTTTTAGTCTTCCACCGAATTGATACAACCGGGAAATGGTCCCTGGGCTCAAACACCCGCCCACGGGGCCACGAGTCCCCCCCCACCCCGCATCCCTCCACCCCCCCTTGCTCCCCGGCCTGGTTGTGTGGAAGCAGCTTTGGAAAAATCCCATTGGTGCCAGAGTGGAGCGCGGGAGGAGCCCAAATCCCTGGGCAAGCCCAGCCTGGCACAGGAGCCGGGGAGCGCCCAGCTGATGGGGAGTGAGGAGCCTCGGGGATGAGGGGCCAGGGAAGGGGCTGTGGTGCATCTCCCTGCCCTTCCCATCACGAACGCGTCCAGGCTGGGCCCTGCCCAGGCCCATTGACATGATAATACTATTAAACTTCAGCAATTCGAACAACAATCAGCCAACAAGAGCCTGAGGGGGAATGCTGGAAACCCAGGGGGATTCTGGGAACCCCAGGGGGATGCTGGAAATCCAGGGGAAGCTGGAACTCCCAGGGGAAGCGCTGGAAATCCAGGGGAAGCTGGAACTCCCAGGGGAAGCGCTGGAAATCCAGGGGAAGCTGGAACTCCCAGGGGGGTGCTTGGAACCCCAGGGGGATGATGGAATCCCCAGACAGCCTCCCAGGGTACCGACCCTTCCCAGACAGGACTCTCTCCATCCTTTGCCCACCCTCTGATATTTAATCTGCATTTTTAGCAAGGAAAATTGGATTTGTGGTTGGCTGTGCTGGCTGTTTGCTGCCACCCTGCCCTTGGGGCCACTGCTCCAGCAGCAGGTCTTGCTCCCTGCTCAGGGCCACTGGACCTGCTGCAGGCTGGGATTCCCCCAGTAGGACTGGTCCTGGGAGCTGGGCACTGCAGCCCCTCCATCTCCTCCTGCCCCTTCCCTTGGGGAAACTCTGCTCTGTTTCCTTTCTGGAGGCTGTAGGGCAGGACAGACCCTCTCTCAGCAGGCACTGCTGTGCCCTTTTCCTCTAACCTACATCTCTGGACATGGCGAGAGGAGCTGTGGGGACACCAGGATGGAGCTCACAGCACTGGAGAACAGCAAACACTCTGGGGTCAGGGGGTCCTGGGCTGCACTGGGAGCTGTGTCACAGCCGGCGGAGGGAGGGGATCCTTCCGCTCTGCTCCACACCAGTGAGGGCAGCCCTGGAGTGCTGGGCCCAGAGCTGGGCTGCCCAGTACAGGAGACAGGGACAGACTGGAGACAGTCCAGCACAGGGCCATCAAGGTGATGGAGGGACTGCAGCATCTCTGCCATGAGGAGAGGCTGAGAGAGCTGCGACTGCCCAGCCTGGAGCAGAGCAGGCTCAGGGCATCTCCTCCCTGTGGACAAATACCCGGGGGGAGGCTGCAGAGGGGATGGGGCCAGGGACAGCCCCAGGGGCCACGGGCACAGACTGACACATAGGAGGGGCCCTCCGAGCTCAGGACACACTTCTGCACTGGGAGCAGCTCTTCTAGACTGACCAAAAGGGGGTTATTTGCCTACCTTGGTGTCCTCCTGCCCCAAGCGAACACTTCTGAAATGAATGTCTTTATTTTGCTGCCATTTAATACCTTTGAAATGAGTCAGGTCTGGTCCACCTGCTGCCTCTGCTGCTTCTCATGCAGCCCAAGTACAGCCGACTTTCTGGGCTGCCAGTGCCCATGGCCAGGTCACATCCAATTTGTCACCACCAGCACCCCCAAGTCCTTCTTGAGGGCTGCTCTCCACCCAGCAGCCCTAGCCTGTGCTGGTGTGGGGCTGTCCTGACCCAGGTGCAGGACCCTGCACTTGGCCTGGCTGAACTTCATGAGGTTCACATGAGCCCAGATAGTTCTGGGGTTTCAGAGATCCATCAAATCCCAGAATGGTTTGGGTTGGACAGGACCCTAAAGCTCATCTCACTCCACACCTTCCACTATCCCAGCTCGCTCCAAGTCCCGTCTAACGTGGCCTTGGACACTTCCAGGGGTGGGGCAGCCTGGGAAACCTGAGCCAGTGGAATAAGTTTATTTACTCTTCCCACATGTACCCCAGTGTCCAATAACAAATTTGTTCTGCTTTGCTGCCTCAGGGTTGAAAGTCCCACGGTGCCACCACAGCCATGGCAGTGAAGGGGCAGCTCAGACCGAGCAGTTTTGGGAGCTGCTTGAGGCAGCACCTCTGACAGCTGCAGGCTGGAGCCGGTGGCAGCTCCCAGCTGGGACCAGCAGTAAGTCCATCCCACTCCTGGTGCTGCGGGGATCTGGGCTGGTCACACAAGGTGATCCCTTGGGGTCAGGGGGGCTGAAATCACTCCTGGATGCAGCTGCCCCAGGAGACGATCTCTCCACAGCTCCAGCATCAGCTCCTCTGCCCCAAAGTGATGTCTGTGGGATGTTCACTTTGCTGGGTGTCCCAGTGAAGGAGGTTTCATAAAGCATCCCACCCTCCAGCAGCCTTCAGGCCTGGGAATTCTCTCTGGGAGAACTGTAGGTTTTCCCTAGCACAGCAGGGAATTAGGGAAGAAGCTTGG
The DNA here is from genome assembly GCF_017639235.1 of Corvus kubaryi. Lineage (NCBI taxonomy): Eukaryota > Metazoa > Chordata > Aves > Passeriformes > Corvidae > Corvus > Corvus kubaryi. The sequence continues at coordinate 411,210 of NW_024581041.1, forward strand.
TACCCACGAGGCTGGAGGTGGGCTGGTTTGGGGCTGCTGCTGCAGAGCACAAGCCCTGACCCTGGGGATCTCCCTGGAGATCACAGGTTCAGCCCTTCATATCTGACAATTTAGTTCCTTTTTCCTGTGTTGGTAGTGCCTACAAAATAGAAGCACTGGGACCAAGGAGAAGCTTTTCATTCATGGATCATCTCCCAGGTGAGAGAGCATCACCTGGGGCCTGGCAAGTCTCTGATGCCTCTGATCCCAGCATATGCCCATGGAGCTCCCACAGACCCTACCCAAGCCTTCCCAGCACTGGGAGCATCTCTGCCATGCACTATGCCCTCACCAGGGTTTGTAGTTTTGTCCCCCCTTTTGGATAAAGAATTGCTGGAATCTCATCCCTCCCTCCAGGGCAGGGAGATGGGCTGGCTTCAAGCAGCATTTTACAAACACAGCTTCACAAGGTGGGAGCGCCCCATGCTCCCACACCCTTGTCAGGGTGGTGACAAATAACCAAACCAAGGGGACAAACCCCCTCCCCATTTCTTACCCTCTCTGTCTCTTGCCCTCCCACCCACCCAGGGTGACACAGAAAGGCAGCCAAGCCCCTGGGACCCTGGATCAGCTGATGTGGGGAGCATGGTCAGCACCTTGTCAAAGTGTCTCAGCCCATCCCGACATGGGGGCGAAGCAGAACGAGCTTCAGCCCACCAGCTAACGCAGAAAATGATGCTCAAGCTGACTTTACATCATTTGAGAGCAATTTGGTTTCAAAAACAGGCTGCCCCACTGGAAGGGGCCCTGACTGACAAGGGCAGCAAGGTGAGGAGGTGCAGTGCCCAAACCCACCTTCCCAAAGCCCCAGGCACAGCACGGCACTGGTCACGAGGGAGCCACACACAGCACAGGTCTGTCACACCCCTCAGGCTTTACACACCCCTTCAGCTTCCCGAATCCCTCAGATCTCAGGCTCTAAAGCCATAAAACAGCCAGGGAGGAGGAACAAAGTGGGGGTTCTTTCCTGAAAGGGGAGTGTGGGAGGAGAGGAAGAGATGCTTTTCCTCTGTGCTATGGCCCTGAATTGGGCTCGCTCAGGCTCAAGCCAGCCCAAATCCCAGCAGACCAGCGGGGGATGCTCACCCCAGCCCCGGGACCAGTGGCATGGTGGCTTTGAGGGGTTCAATGGCTGCTGGGGGGGGGGGGGGGGCCCCCCCCGGGCGGGGGGGCCCAGTGGGTGAGCCTGTGGGTGGGAGACGTGATGGGAGGGAAGGGCTGGATGGGCACACAGTGATGGGAGTGTGTCCCCTCCAAGCGTGTCCTGATGGAGAGTGATGGTCCTGGGAGGTGTTTCCTGGGAGGAATCTGGGGCAGCAAGGGGGGGACAAGGGGCAGGGGGTGTGCACAGGATGAGGCAGAAGGGGTGAGTGGCCCTGGGCTCTAATCGTCCTTGTCCTTGGCCCCGTGCTTCAGGATGCGGGTGAACTCCACGTAGTTGAAGTTGCCCTTTTTGTCGATGGGCGCCTCCCGGTACATCTCATCCACCTCCTCGTCGGTGAACCTGTCCCCCATGGTGGTCAGCAGCTCACGCAGGTGGTCCTCGTGGATGAAGCCTGCAAGGAGGGCAGGGGACGGCGTTGGCAGGGGGCAGGAGGAGGGCTGAGCACGGCCCCTTCCCCACCTGTCCCAAAGACACCCCGCTCTGGAGCTGTTCGGGGACCGCTCCCGAGGGTTTGGCCAGCCCTCGGACTGGCTGCATGGCGGAGGGGCTGTGCTCTACCTGACGCCTCCTCGTCGAAGCAGGCGAAGGCGTTGCGGATCACGTCCTCGGGGTCGGTGCCGTTCAGCTTCTCCCCGAACATGGTGAGGAACATGGTGAAGTTGATGGGCCCTGGTGCCTCGCTCATCATCCCCTCCAGGTACTCGTCAGTGGGGTTCTTCCCTGCGGGACACAGGCAGGGGGTGGATGCAGGGCCCTGCTCCCCCAGCTCCCATCCCTGGGCTCAGCCCATGCAAACAGCTGGAAGGGCTTTTTTCCATTGCAAATTGATCTGCTGGTTCTTGTTCACCCACCCCATGAACATGGATTTTCTGCAGTGCCCAGTGCTCTCCCCTCAGCACCTCTCCCAATGCTTTCATCCACACCTGGGAACAAGCTCTGCCTCGGGGGAGTTGCAGTTATTAATTTGCAGTTATTGGAATGAAACCCATGGCTTTTCCTTCCCCTGGCAGCTCCGAGGAGAGGGGCAGCAATCTCCTCACACAAGCCTCATGCTGCTGATGTCCCTGGCACTGCTCCCACCACGGGTGCACCGGGGATGGTTTAGCTGCTCTGCTGAGGTCCGTGCCCCCAGCGCCGGCCCCTCTCTGCTCCCACAGCTCTGGCTCACCAGGAGGAGCGAGATCCCTCCCATGGTCGGGCAGGACCTCCAGAACAGGTTTGGCTGCCAGGTCAATCATTGACAGACCTCCCAAAGCGCAATGGAGGTACCGCCGGGAGTGGGAGGAGGGAGCCATGGTCTGCAGCAAAGGAGAATGGCTTGGGGCAGGGAGTGGGCACAGACCTGCAAGTCTCAACCAGTCCAGGTATCTCACCAGCACAGAGACCAGCCTGTGTCACCCCAGCTGAGAGCAACGGGAGGGCTTTGTTCCACAGGGGACAGCCCCAGTGACACTCTGGGGTGAGACTACTCGCACACTCCATGGCTGCAGCTGGTGGCTGCTCCCAGGGCAGAGCTTCTCCAGCCCCGAGGGTCTCTTCCCTTCTCCTGAGTGCGCCTGTGAGCAGCACACAGAGCTGCTGCCTGCCCTTGGATGCCTCACAAACACCCCATCTGGGCTCAGCTGGTGGAGCAGAGAAATCCTCCCCCAGGCTTTGAGGCATCCCAGCACAGCCACTGTCCAGCACTGGGCATGGGCACGAGGTCACCCTGCAGCTCTCCTCGCTGCCGAGGTGTTCCTGGGGGCAGAGGGGCCCACGGGGCACGAGGGCAGAGTGTCCTCACCGAGGGAAGCCAGCATGTCATGCAGATCCTCCTTGTCGATGAAGCCATCACGGTTCTGGTCGATCATGTTGAAGGCCTCCTTGAACTCCTGGATCTGCGACTGGTCAAACATGGCGAAGACGTTGGAGGTGGCGCGCTGGGGGCGCTTTTTGGTGGTCTTGGCTTTGGCACGTTTGCTGGACATCTTGGTGGCTGGGGGGCTACCTGGGGGCAGGAGCATCAGGAGGCTGAGCTGGGGGGCCAGGGCAGGGACACACTGCCCCTGGCACCTCCAGTCCTGTGCCTCAGTTTCCCCAGCTGTCACACACTTCGACAACACAGGGAGATGAGGTGGCCATAGGGTCAGACATGGGGACAGGCAGGACTTGAGCTCTGACGAGTTCCGTGGGCAGTCATGGAGCAGGCAGTGCTCACTGGCTCCCCTTCCCCAGGACTGTCCCCCAGGGGCTGCAGGCAGCCTCCAAACCCACTCACTGCCTGTCCTCTCTGCATGTCTGGGCACAGGGAGAGATGCTCAGCCCAGCACGGGGCTGGGTGCCAGTCCCGGGGACATGGGGATGGATGTCTCAACACTTCAGGCACTGTGGCCATGCCCCTCCAGTCTCCCCTTGCTCTGGCAGGCTCTCCCAGGCCCAGCCCAGCTGCCAGGTTGGTGGGTCAGCCTCGCACCCTCCATGCTGTGGCACAGAAGCAGCCCCAGCACCCAGCAGCCAGCAGGGAGGGGTTATCTGCTCCAGGCACATTCCTCACATACCACTGCTTCCCATGCCCCTCCATTTGTCTGTCCATCCATCCATCCATCCCACCTCCCAGTGGGTCAAAGACCTCTTGCCGCTGCCCTCCCTGTCCAGGTGCCCCCCGCCTTGCCCGGGGAGCCCATGGGAAGGGCCCCGAGGCAGAGGAGAGAGGGGACCACTGGCCTCGGCGGGCTGCAGAGCCGGGAGAGGAGCCAAGCAGCCCCAGGGCCGCAGGGCACTGAGGATGGTGCTGACGAATGCCAGGAGAAGGGGGGCAGCAGTGGGACAGCCCCACCTTTGGGGACACAGCTGGGGCAGTGTGTGTCCCATGGGGAATGGCACAGGGACCACGCGGACCCCAAGCACCACCGAGGCAGGACAACAGCAGGAAAACCTGGTTCTTCCAAGGTGGGGGTTCCTGTGCCCAGCCAGAACTGGGGCCCCCAGCAGGAACAGGGCTGGAGCAGAGAGCCCACTCCCACCCCAGGATGGCATCCAGGCCCCCTCAGTCTCCGAGCAGGGGGTCGGTGGCATCCCCACGCTGGCAGAGTGGGGGTGCAGCCAGGGTTTGGGACACCCTGCTCCATGGGAGCTCAACATGCCCACCACGCTGCCTGACAGGAGGATGCTCAGGTTTCTCCCAGGGGAATCCTGCCAGGCTTAGCCCAGCAGGATGGCAGCAAAGCCCAGCTTGGCCTATGGGACAGGCTGGCCTGAGGTCAGCCCAGGGAAGGGACACTGCTCCGAGCCCTCGTGTTTGTGCCGCAGCCATTCCTCCCTCACACACAGCCCTGGGCCTCCTCCAGGCCAGCGCCCGGCTTGAGGAGCAGCTGCAGGGGCAATGGCAAATGAACGGGCCCTGAAGGGATTCTCTGGTGGAAGAGCAGAGTGTCAGTCCTGTGCTCTGTGTGCCCCGTGCCTGGTGGGCAGCAGGACCTCAGCTCCTCATCAGTGCCCTGGGATGGAGCAATCCAGGAGCCACATCCTATCTCATGGAGACACACCCCAGTGAGCTGCAGGCCAGGACTGTCCCTGCTGGGCTGGACACCCTGACTGGGCTGCTCTGGGATCTGCTTCCCAGCTGGGTCCTTAGTGCTGACCCCAGGGGGACCACGGGGTCTTGGGGAACATCCTCTGCTGCTGGCATGGACCAGAGCAGAGCAAACAGCCTTCAAAGAGCCTTCCCCTGCCCTCCCCACACCAGAACCACTCTCCAGGTCTCTCCTTCCCCTCCTGCTATCATTCTCTCAAGGGGTAGCAGAGGCAGAGGCTGGGGTAGGGGACCACCAGCCTGGTCCTCACCCTGCTGTGGTCTCCAGGTTCCCAGAGCTGGGCTGTGCTGGAAGGACATTCCAAGGGCATCAGGCAGTGCCAAATCACAGCCCAACACACCATGGTGACCAGCCAAGCTCAGAGGGGGCTGGGCACTCTTCCCACACCCTGAGAACGCTCTCATCCCACTGTGGGAGCACCCACCAAGTCCAAGCAAGGCCCTTCATCTGCAGGGGACATCCCCCATGTCCCCAGGAGTCCTCCCTCATCCCCCATATGCCCCCCATTCCAGGATGGAATCCACACCTCCCTCAGCTCCCTCCTTTGTGCCGAGCCCAGCAACTGACAGCAGCCACCGAATCCTCCCACATCCCCCGAACCCTCCATCCCTTCCCAGTCCCCAGGAAAGAGATGTTTGTCACCAGCCAGCCAAGGGGAGCAGCAGGACTGGGGAGCCCAGCTGTGCCCACACTGGGTGAGCAGGAGACCTCATCCCCCCGGTCCATCTCTGCCTGCTGCTTCCTCCAGCACCACAGAGCTCTTTGCAGCAGGTCAGCCCCTCTCTGCATGCCCTGCCAAGCAGCAGTGACACCCCAGGCAGCGCGTGCTGCTGACATCCCTCGGCTCAGTTCAACACCACAACTCCACCAGGCCGAGTCAGAGCCAGAAATAAAAGCTCTGCTGCTGGCCCATGGCACTGGGCTCAGCTTTCAAAGCACATCAAATTATTAGCAGAATTATTAGCAGAAGACTATAGAAATAAGCAGGAGTTTTGCTCTCACCGCATGAATTAATATTATCCAAATATTTACCCTGCCCTGACTGTGACCAGCAGCAGCATGGCTTGGCAGCCTCTCCACAGAGACAGTCCTCCTTAGCAGCATTAAGTACGATTTTGACAGCAGATGGATCTGCAGTTTGATCCAGAATGCGCCCTGGAAAGATGCTCAGTCCCAAGGTCCAGCTCAGTCGTTCCACCTCTGCTGTTTGACAGCTGCCTTGGGCTGCCTGGGACTTGGGAAGAGATTTTTGGATCAGTGTGGGGAAAGGTTCCTGTGCATGGATTCTGTGCAGGAATCTGCAGCAAGACCTGATTCAGCTCAAGCAGTCCCTGCTCTGCACAAGGGCTTGATGGCCACGCTGCCCTGGTCCTCGAAGCCATGCTTTCTGGGATTCCCAGAAACTTGGCTCCCAGAGCATTGCAGGGAATGCCTGGCCATCCTGCCCTGCATGCTGGGGTGGACTTGGCTCAGACAAGTGGTGCAGCCACCAAACCTCCAGCTTCCTCCTCAGCAAGAGGGAGACTCACGGACACCGGTCCTGCTGCTGGCACCGCCCGCTGAAAGGCCCATCCCAGCACTGCTCCAGCCCAGGAACTGTGGATCCTGGGCAGCAGAGCCAAGGAGGTCAGTGCTGGGTGACACCATGACAGTCACAAACTGATCTGGTCCCCAGCTCACCAGCTGCCCTCATTCCCTTGTCCTTCTGCCACTGCTCCTGCCAAAACAATCTCCCAGCCTCCTGCAGTGGAGGCAAAATGATCTCCCACTGGGCTTGTGCCTCCCCCACCTGAGAGCCAGGCCCAAGGGACCATGGGGCTAACCTAAAGAGTTCATAAATTAGTAAATAGTTTAGTTTGAAAGAGGAAAGGACCCACTGTTATCAGAAATATAAACTGCCATGTGTTTCCTCCTTGGTAAAAACCAAGCAAGCAACTCCATCCTGGTGCTGCTTCCTGGCTGTGCTGGGGAGGGTGGGACAAGCCAAAGGGACATGGCAGTGCTGCCAGGGCAGCCCCAGCCCCGTCCTTCTCCCTCCTGCCTGCTTCCACCCTCCCCTGCAGCTCCTCTTGTGCTGCTCCAGCTCACTCTCCCAGTGGGAGCTCACTGCTGGGCTGAGGAGGCTGTGACAGGATGGGTGGCATGAAGGAGGAGTGGCAGGCAGGGGACAGGGCAGCTCCTCTGGCACAGGCAGCAGCCTATCCCCGTCCCCGAGATGTTCACACGTATCCAGCAGCTATGATCTCCCAGGATATGCTACCAAGGGTTTCCCAAGGGTGGCTCCTCAGAAGCTGCTCCAGCAGGAGCCACCTCTGGAAGTGCTGACGAGGCTGCAGTGGGGCTGCCCTGCCATCCCTGGCACAGCTGGGCAGGGACATCTGCTCCAGCAGCTCCTCCACCAGACTCTGGCAGCGAGGGGCACGATATACCTTTGCTGGATGCTTTGGGCCAGGGAGGGAAAGAGTGATTCCAACAGCCTGGGCTGTCCCGAGGGACACTCCTGCAGGGCAAACATTGGCTCCTCATGGGGACTGTGGTTAAACCTCTGCCCAGAGCCACTTCCCAGAGTGAGCTGTGAGCACCAGCGAGCATGAAGCAGCCACGTTCACTGGTGGGCAAGCACTGGCCCCCCACCACACACGGCCACCCGGCAGCCCCGCACAGGCAGCAGGTCCCACCCCTCCTCCAGGGTGGCACGAGGGCCAGCGGGGTGAGGTGGCACAGGAGGCTGCAGGGCAGTGCAGCAGCCTGGACATCGTTCCACCCGCAAGCTCTGCCATCCGCAGGCTCCTCTCCCAGCCCAAGGGCTGCTCCGCAGCACGGGGTGTCACGCTGGAGGAGGGAGCAGGGAGCAGCTCATCTTCCCTGCTTCATTTGTTGTTAAACCATCCCTTTCCTCCAGCACAGCCCTGCTCAGGATGCCCGTGGGATGTGGCACTGCTCAGCTTCACCAACGCGGGTTTCTGGTGCCAGGGGAGTCCCACTGCCAGCCAGAGGCACCGGGAGCTGCGGGAGGAGCAGCCCACTCGGCACTGCAGGAACGGAGGCGGCTGCCCTTCTGCTCCTTTTATGGCCTTATTGGAGATGGGAAAGGGAGCCTGGAGGTGAGAGGAAAGCAGAACCCGAGCCCTGGGCTGTGTCTCCAGTCCAGCAACAGCCACCAGCACAGATGCCAGGGAGGAAGGAGCAGGGCAGCATCAGGCAGCCAGAGCAAAGTGTGCAGCGACCCCGGGGATGCAGAGTTCATCCCAGCCCTCCCCCAGCTTCCACCAGACACTGGGGACCTGGCCAGGCCCACGCACAGCTGCGGGGCTCGGCTGCAAGCTCAGCAGATGGTTTCTGGACTAGATGCTTCCCACCAAGTTTAGGAGACAAGGACCTCACCATGTGACCCACACAAACCCTTCCAAAGCACAAGTTCCGCAGCCTTCCACGAGGAGCCCTGGCACAGACACCCTTGGTGTGCCAAGCACCCAGCACCTTCCGATGCCCGGGGAGGCTGGGACATGGACCACCGGCACAAGGTCTTCATGGCCTCGGGCAATCAGCATAACGTGCCCTGGCCGGGGTTTGCTGTTTTCCCAGGGGAATTAAGGGGCTCACCTCGGCGGGGGAATGTGGCCGCAGCGCCTCGGAGGGGGGAGGTGACCGCAAACTCCTCCTACAAACGCACAGAGCCTGCCAGGGAGAGAGGAAAAAAATTCCAGCGACTGAAGGAACCCGACCATCTTTGGTCAGCAGCGGTGGTTGTTGACACTTGCGGATGTTCCACTCCAAAGAATTCAGCTCCGGCCACCGCCTTCTCCTACACATCCATGTTTTAGAGCTTCCCTGGCTTTTATCACAGTCGAAACATTTTGTACCAAAAGGGCACGCTGGGAGGGAAGCCAAGAGGACCTCAAGTTTTCATGGGAAAGACTAAACAAAACACAACATCCCTCTGTGCTTAAGGCTGAAGGAAATGAGCTAAATAAAGTTTTTCTGCCTTACAGAAGTTTATTGCCTGAAGTTGCTCCCAGGTCACCGGGGAGATATCTGAAGTATCACGCATGCATCTGGATCTTGGCTGTGGTCATCAGCAAAAGGACTTGGAGCAAAAGCAGATGTTCCAGACTGGAACAGTCTGAGAGATCAGGAGGTGGATGAAGCTATGGGCAGCAGGATCCTCTCCTGCAGCTCTGCACTCCCGGGGAAGCCAGGATGTCCCAGCTCCAAGGCACTGCAGACAGTTACCTACACCTTGGCTCAGGACCAATCCTCGCCTGCCCTTACCGGGACATTCCTGCTGGGCCTGGCAAGAGGCTGCCCGGGTACAGGATGCCCGGCACGGCACGCCGGGGATCCGCCTGCCACCTCGCCCGGTTCCCAGGGCTGACCCCGGCACCGGCACTGGCACCAGCACCGCAGAGGTGGAGGGACGGCGGGGCTGCCTCCCTCTGCTCCTCGAGGCAGCCGGGCCAACTCCCCCTGCTCTCCCGGGACGGTCGGGGCTGTTCCCCCTGCTCCCCTCGGCTCCATCCCTCCCGCTCCATCCCTCCGGCTTCATGCCTCCGGCTCCATCCCTCCCGCTCCATCCCGCCCGGGCCTCCCGTGTCCCCCCGCGGCCGCTCGTTCCCGTCCCGGGGCGGGTCCCGGCGGCGCCGCCTCACCTGTCCCGGAGCGGGGAGCTGCAGGAGCTGCGGGAGCTGCGGGAGCTGCGGACTCTGCGGGACGCGGCTCCGCGGGGCGGGCGGGCTCAGGGTCCCGGCCCGGCCCGGCCCGGCCCATACAAGGCAGAAGAATGCGGCGGGGCCGGGGCGGCGGGGCCGGGGCGGCGGGACGGCCTTATATAGACGTAAGGAGCGGCCCACGCGTGCCCCCGTCCCGCGGGGGATGCGCAGCGCCCGGCGGCACCGGGGATGCCGCGCCCTGCGGAGCCGCGGGCACCCGCGGGTGACGCTGCCGGGGACACGCGGGCCGTGGTTCGCCCTGAGCTCCCCGGAGCAGCTCTGGCTGCGGCGCGGCAGGTCCCGGCTGGCAGGCATGGAGGACCAGGGCCCCTGGGGTTCCGTGGAGAGGCCAGAGAGTGTCCACAGGCTGCACCACGGGCGGCCTCTGTCAATGGTCCCTGTGGCCACGCAAAGGGAACAGTGGCTGGAAGGGTCAAGCAGCCCCTCAAAGGGCCTCTAAAAAGTGGCCTGGAGCAGAGAACAGCTGGGGAACTGCCCCGTTCCCAAGCAGGGATCCAAAGCCTGGAGAAACAGGGCTGGGGAGCTTCTAGTCTTCACCTGAGGCAGCACACATGCTGGTCCTGGGACACCAGGGCAGCAGGTCTTGCTCACATTTCCTTCCCATCAGCAGTCCTGAGCCTCATCACAGTCCTGCAGGCACCAAGAGGAGCTCCTGGTCCTGTGGGATCCCCCTTGGGAGGGTGATGCCCCTCCAGACATCATCCCAGAGGAGATTTGTCTTTGTTTTGTGGGGTCCCACAACACTGGGGGCTGAATTCAGCCTGCAGAGGAGCAGGAAGGTGGGAGAGGGAGACACCAGGCACACTTCTGAGAGGGAGTGTTCTGGGGACCCAACCCTGAGTGGGCAGCCAGAGCAGGACTGCTCTGCTTAAGCATTCCCAGGAGCTCCATCGCTGCCCATGGAGATGGAACTTGAGGGTGAGGACCAGACCCCGATCAGAGGTGCTGAGGGGACAGCATGGAGCACACAGGCTGCACTTGCAGCAACACAGATGAAGAACAGAAATGAGCAATGACACAAACTAATCTTCAGCTGCCATTCTCCTGCAGGGCATCAGCTAAATCTGCAAACAACATCTAAAACAAACATCTCCTGCAAACAACAGCTAAAAAGCAAAAAAAATCCTGTTTCAACCCTGACATGGAAGCAGTGGCCGTGCCCTCTGGCAGCCTGGCCAGACCCTGCCCAGGGCACAGAGTTTGTTCCCACTGGCTCAGAAGACCAGTGACCTGCTCTGTCAAGAGCCTGCCCAAGTTGGGGACATCCTACCCATGTCCCTGTGCTGCTTGGATGAAATGTGCAGGGGCATTGCCTCCTCTGGGGAGCCACAGAGGTTCCTGACTCTTCACTGGAAGCAGGCGTCCTGCCTGCAGCCCCTCCAAAGGCCAGGCTGTGGGATCAGAAGCCAGCAAAATGCAGGAATAGAGTTGAAAATGCTGCTGGATGCTATGCCAGGGCAGAGGCAAGTCAGGGAAAGCACAGAACCTTTGTCATGCCCGTAAGCTGGACAGGGGGACCCCAGAAGGTTTGTCTTTTTAATAAAAAATATAAGAAAAGAGAGAAAAAAAGACAAAAAAAAAAAAAAACCCAAAACAAACCACAAAACAAAACCAAAAATCCACCAGGAGTCAGCCAGCCCGAGCTGCCACCCCGTGGCTGGTCCCAGAGTTTTCTGTGCTGGAGAAGCCCAGCCTCAGCAGGGTCCAGGTGTTCCCAGGAGCCCAGCAGGAGCCCAGGAGCCGCCTCCAGCCTCTCCGGGGTGGCTGCTGTCCATCACTGAGCCCTGCTTTCTCGCCACTGGGCAAGTGTCCAGCCTGACCCCTGCAAGGGGAGCTGGTGAAGAGGGGCTGTAGGCACGTGGCAGCTCCTCACAGCTGTCCCTTGAGCCCCATCCAGCCCTGCCTGCCTTCCCCTGCCTGTGCCCAGGGCTGCCCATGTTATCCTCGTGTCTGCCAACACACATCCCTTACCAGCGGCCTGTTTGTACCCTCTGGCACCTCTCCTGCCTCCCTCTTTCAATCCCAATTTTAATTTGCTTCTCTCTCTCTGTGGATCAGGCAATGGAAATGGAGTAAAGCAAGCCATTTTTTTTAAGAGTAGGAATTTTAGGTCAGTTCCCTGACCAAGTGTCTTCATCACCATGCAAGCGTTTCCAGCCCTGTGACTGTTTCCACTCTCCCCAAGCACCAGAGGAGTGTCCTGGGAGCAGGGCTGGAGCCAGGACATGTCCGGCCTCGCCCTGCCGTGGTGTGGGGGTCAGAGGCAAAGGATCTGCCAGAGACACAGCGATGACCCCGCACTGCATGTCCCCTTCCTGGTCATGCCACGTGGGTCCCTTGGCTTGGACCAGCCTCTGGCTTCTGGCAAATGCCCAAGGGGCTAGAGGTGATCAGGGGCCTGATGGCCTTGCAGGAGCAGGGCAAGATACTTGTTAAGTCCATAAGTATCTTGCATAATCTGTATTTAAATTACATGGCCCTGGCTGGAAGTGATCAGAGGTCTGGGACAGGGAGTCCTCTGCCTGTTTTCTCCTCTGTGCTGACCCCACACAGGGTCAGCCTGCACCCACGGGCTCCAGGTCCTGCTGGCAGCAAAGCAGCTGCTGCTGGAGCATTTGGAGCTGCAGTCAGGCTCTGGAGACACTCAGCATGTCGTGCTTACAGATCTGTGAGACAAAAAGAAATGCAGGACCTCGGGCCTGGGGTTTATTACTGGGGAAAAAGGAACAGTGAAGCTCACGGTGTGCCAGTGCCAGTGGGATGTGCACAGCAGGGGAGGGAGGAAGGGCTTCACACAGGGCACCTGGGCAGGACTCAGCTCCACTGGCACTGGCGAGGATCCCCACAGGATCCACGGCTCCCAGCAGTGCCTGGAGTGGCCCCAGCACTGCCAAGCTCAGCTGCCCAAGGGCACCTGGAATATTGTCAGTAAGGCCCCTCTCTGCACACATAATCACACACTGAGGAGGGTAACAGAGAGTGAGACCCAGCCATACACCCTGCCCACGCCATGCAGGAGTCGTTCCCATGAGGAGGGCAACTGGTTTGAGTACCACTGCTGCTGGAAGGCAAGAATATAAAAAAGAGTCAAATCTTTAGCAGTGCACACGTGATAACTCTATCCACAGCCCCCATATGTTCAGCTGCTCTAAGGGGGGATGAATAACCAGGTAAGAAGCTGCACAACCGCGAGTATTCTAAGGACTCCCAACCCTCCGGCCCTATGGCCCCAGGAAGCAACTGTGGAGCCTCCAGAGCCTGGCTGTGAACCGAGATCCCCACGTGGCGGCCGTGTTTGCAGGCTCAGTGACATCGCAGGGGTGCGAAGGGCTGCCCCCTCTCCCACCCCAGTAACACTGCGACTGCTGTCCGGCCCTTTCGCTGGGGAGTGGCATGGCATGGCCTGGCATAGCCTAGTCCGGCCTGGCCTGGCCTGGCCTGGCCTGGCCTCTCCTCTCCCCTCCCCCCTCCCGTCCCCTCCCCTCCCCTCCCCTCCGCCCCGCCCCGCCTTGGCCCCTCTCGCCCGCCGTAGGGCGGCGGCCCCGCGCCAGTCACGTGTCCCGGAGGCGCGCGGCGATTGGCGGCGCGCGGGCGGGGCCGGTTCCGGCCGGGCGGGCGGATCCCGGCGCAGGATCGCGGTGCGGGATCCCGGCGGGGCGGGATGAGCGGCGGGCGGCGCCGGGACGAGCCGCCGCACCCGCAGCACCACGCGGTGGCCAACGGCGGCGCGGCCGGGCGCGGCTCCGTGTGGGGCAAAGCGCTGCGTAGCGACTCCGCCTGGCACGACAAGGTGGGACCGGGGCGGTGGCACCGGAGGGGGCCCTGAGTTGCGGGCTCGGGGAGGGGCCGGGACCCGCCCGGCGCGGCGGCTCCGTCCCGCGGGGGTGCCGGAGGAGCCGTCGTCTCTGAGCGCGGGTGAAGCCCCCGCGGGGACCCGGCGGGCTGAGCCGGTGCCGCGCCCGGGCCGTGCCGCGGCTGTGGCGGAGCTCGCCGGCGCCCGGTGCCCGCAGCGCCGTGAGCAACGGGGTGTCTGGGGGGTGAATGCTCCTGTTCCGAGCATTCCGCCGCCCCACCGAGAACCGGGGCCGTGTTTCCGCGTCCCCCGTGCCCGCACGTGGCCCGGCCGGTGCCCCGGGTGCCGCAGCACGCCCAGCTCTTCGGGCGTGGAGCCAAGGCAAACATAGGGTTAAAACACCTCAGTTACTTTTGGCTTGTGGTTTAAAACTCTTTTTGGATCAAATAAAAATTGCCCTTGTATAGTTCAAGAGGAAATAGAATCCAGTTGCCGAAGTTTTCCCGTGTGCTGCAGTGCTCCTGCTCAGTGCTTCTCCCTGCTGCCGCCTCCCAGCAGCACAGCCGCCAGCTGCCCGGAGCTCCCGCTGGAGCGCGGCTCCTGCCGGCTCCCTGGCCCGGCCTGGGCACACAGCGCGTGTTCCAGGGCCTCTGCTCCCTGGCTTTGGCTGTGCCTTTTGGCGTGGGGAAGGCGCACGCTCTGTTTCCTTGGGGGACAGGCAGGAATCTGTGTCACTTTTTCCTTACCTGTTGCTCCCCGAACTGGTGGGGCTCGTGTGGCCTTGCCCCCTCACCTCTGGCAGATGGAGCTGGAATTTCAGTCAGCAGGGGAGCAGGGACAGCTGTGCCAATGTTTTGACACAGTAGGATGTGAACTGAAGGCTGAGCTGCCTGACAAGCTCAGTGACCAGCAGAAATGTCTGTATCTGACGTGGATCCACATCTTCCACACGGAGCGGAACAGCTGGCACATCCCACAGGCTTAGGTGGGATCACAAGGGCTTTGGTGTTTGGGGGAATGCTGAGACAATCCCAGTCCTGGGGAGGCTGAGGAAAGAGATGTCAGCTGAAGTGAATCTTACTAAAGTGTGAGCCAGCACTGCTGGGCTGCAGCAGCTGCAGGAGTGTGGGGCCTTGGACTAAAAGGAATGAGCACACCCCTGCTGCTCGGGAAGCACAGCAGTTCTCGTGGTGTGAGTGAGGTATGGCTGTGCTTTGGAGTTGCCCTGAGTGCCCTTGGGTGCAGGAGGGCCCGGGGCAGAGTGGGTGGAACAGTCTTAAAGCATAAACAGTTCTTTAAACTTTTATTCTGGGGGATTATTGTTGCACCTTTGGTAAATAAGGGGACTAGAGACTTGTTTGCCAATGCAGTTGGCCTGTCGGAGGACAAAGCTGTGTGTTTAATGTGGAAGCTGAGAAGTCCAGGGTGCATGATGCCCTAAGCTGCTTTATCTGTTCTGAGTGCAGTATTTTATACTCTGAGTGGGGATCCAAGTATGCTGAATTTTCACCTGTTAATTGTGTGGTGCTTTAATAAATGCCAACGTTTTTCTTGTGCTTTATCTCCTCAGGACGAGTTTTTAGATGTGATCTACTGGTTCCGGCAGATCATTGCGGTTATTTTGGGAATCATCTGGGGAGTAGTTCCACTGAAGGGATTCGTGGGAATAGCAGTGTAAGGTTTATTTCCTTTTCTGTCTCGTGTACTTTCCCACATTTGGCCTGGCCTGGGAGCCTGTTTGAGGCTGTGCTGTGAACAGTGGGCTGGCTAAAGGCAGGCTCTGCCTGCTCTGGGTCTCACAGCCAACGTTGCATTCCAGACTGTTGGTTGCCATGAAATTCATCCAAATCATAACATGTCCATCAGTTTCTTTCTCCTCAGCCTGATTAATACTTTTTAAAATTATTATTTGTTTTGTTGTTAAAAAGGGCAATGGCAGAAGAAGGGAACTAGAGTTTCAGTTACCTGGTATGTGTGTCCTGCGTGTGTGGGAAGGGCTGGGAGCGGGGTTCCTGGTGTGATCACCCAGGAAAGATCCATGGGGGGAAGGTGTGCACCTCCTGGGCTTTGAGCCAGGAGCCCTGCTCAGACAGGAGGTTCTATCAGCAGACAAGAGGGGCAGCTGCTCCGTGAAAGAAAAGGTTTGCTCAGAACGTGAGAGGCCGCAGGTCCCAAGCAGGCAGAGTGGTCCTGGCAGAGTGGCACCGGCAGAGCTCCGGCAGCACTCCTGGCTTCCTGACGTGGCTCTTTCAGCCAGTCAGGGCTGAAGTGGGGAAGGCAGTGCCTGGAAGGGGGTGTGTGCATTGAATCCCCACAAGACATGTGAGCTGGGTCACCTCCCCAGAGGTGTCTGAAGGCTGCAGTGAGTTATGAACTGAAAATCTGTTTGGCCCTGACATGTGCCTGGAACAGGGACAGCAGAGGTGAGGACACAGCCCTGCTCTCTGGACACTGGCTCTGGGAAGGTGCTGGATCTGCTCTGGGAGTCTCTGTTTGCAAATGTCTCTGCCTAGCCAAGGTCTCAATAGCCTGCAGGGGCTCTTTCAAGGAAGTGACTGAGCTGCCTAGGAAGCATTGCAGGAAAAGAATTTCTCTTTGCGTCCTGTCTGCTGATGAAGGATATTTCACTGTATGGTATGTGGGGTACCTGCAGCCTGTGCCACTGAATGATGGTTCCTAACCTCTTCCCTGCAGATTCTGCCTGATCAATGCTGGTGTTCTGTACCTCTACTTCAGCAGCTTCCAGCAGATAGATGAGGAGGAGTATGGTGGGACGTGGGAGCTGACGAAGGAGGGATTCATGACATCTTTTGCACTGTTTCTGGTAATGCCTCTTGCTTTCTTTAAGTTGATCTGTGAATTGTGTTGGTGCACTTTCTGAAGACCTGGAAGAAGAGCAGGTGAAGTGGTGAGAGAAGGCAGATTGTGTTAACACCACTGAATAAGTGGCAGTGATTGGGAAAGAAAATCCCAAAATCTGATGGCTGCTGCCTGTGTAATACAGTGCTGACACCTGGGGTTTCTCTGTAGGAAAGGATGCATCAACCACTCCCATCCTCTGTCCCAGATTTCCTGGAGTTCCATCCCATCTCGAACTAGTTACACCTGGACTGGTGTTTTGGGTGTCTTTGTTTTTCCCCTACTCCCCTCCCCGAAGTCTCTGATCACAGCACTTGATTTGCTGGTGCTTCTAAATCCCTGGAGGAGCTGTGGTGGGATTTTAATGTGGAAAGGCTGGGCGCCCCAGGCAGCAGATACGTCGAACGCCACCATTTGTGGCACGTGGTGATCCTAAGATCTCTCCAGGACCACCTCAAAGCTGGAATTCAGTCCCCAGTCCCCTAGTGAGAGCAAGGCCCGAGGCTCGTTTGCTGTGTCTGAGCCCTCTCCAGAGGCATCCAAATAACCTTCCCTTCCTTTCCTTCCCACAGGTTGTTTGGATAATCTTCTATACTGCCATCCACTATGATTGACACAGTCTGCAGCATTTGCCTGTCAAATCAGTCGTCAGTAAATAGAGAAGGTTCTAATAAATCCTAGTCTTTAGTGGACTGGTGGGAAAGTGGGGAAGTCAAACCAGCTCTCCTCTGTACCAGTGGTCTGGGTAGCCTGGAGGAGCCCCAACTCTTCTGCTGGAGAAGCCTGTCTCCGTTTTATACACCTGTGAATTATTGGAACTATTAAAAAGCCATTGGAATTTTTGGAAGTGGTTCAAGACTGTTCAAATTTGGAACTTCCTGTGACTCTAGCCAGTAACTCTGTCAAACTCCTGTGTGCTGAAGGTTGAATTCTGTTAATTTAATGTATGTATGCCCTTCTGTTTGAAATCTGTCATTAAACCCTGACTTGTCTTCCATGGTTGTCCTTTAGACAAACAGTGTTTCAAAAGCAGTTGTAGATACGTGGGCAGAAGGCACAGCAGTACCCAGGACATGAGCTGGTGGCCCTCCTTAGCATGTTTTTGTAGTAACCAGATCTGATTTGATTAAACAGACTGTGTTGTTGCCATTTCTAATATTTTTTTGTTTTACTTGCAAATCAGTTGTCGATCAGAATTTTTAAATGCTTTTTGCTGAAGACAAATTTTTAAGTGATTTTGCTAGGAAGAATTGCTCCATTTGGTGAACCAAGATGTATTCAGGAGGCTTAGAAGCTCCACTGCACTCTGCCAGCCTGACTATGAAGTTGCCATCACATACCTCAGAGCTTCGTAGTCTCGAAGGAGTCATTCTGGATATACCCTGTTAAATGTTAGCGTTTCAGTTTGGTTTTAAGCTCTTGAATTCAACTGCTCCTTGTTCATAAATGCAGGAGACTAAAACACAATCGAGGCAGCTATTATCTTAAATGCAGAAGTACCAATTTGCAAATTGGGCAGAGTACACAACCTCTGGTCTGGGAGGTGCTTGATCACTTCATAGCTCAGTCCCTCCTTAGCCATGCCCTTTTGGTGCATCAGTGGGGAGTCTCTGCTTTAAGATATTTTTTAAGAACGTGTCTTTCAGAAATAGTTCTTGGGAAACACGCACAGGCCTTGTTACTGTCAGAGGACCTTGTAGTCTTGTTGCCATATGGCCCTTGCTTCTCTAAACAGCTCAGGCACCCAGAAAGAGTCCTGACCTACTGCTGCCTTATAGTGAGGGGTTGATAGTTTAGTGTGCTCTTGCTGCAAGCCTGCATTGCCTCCTCGCTGGTGGAAGTGCCACAGCCTGGCTCTCACTGGGAGTGCAAAGCCAGGGATCTCAATCTCCAAGTGCTGAGCCAGAGCGAGCCTCCGTTTTTACCAGGGAAAATCTGTCTGTTCTTGGTGGAAGAAACAGCCCTGGTTATTTTAGGTCCTTGGGATGCCAAGGGACGAGTGCAATAGCAGACAGCTTCTGCTACTTGTGAGTGGCCAATTTAAGTAAATGATCTCAAATAAAAACTTTATTTTCTCTTCCCTATCCCCAAACTTGCTCAAACTTTTAGTCTGCTACTTTCTTTTCCTCTCCTATCAGCTCAAATCATTAACTTCCCATGAGAATTGCACAGCCTGCTAGTTCTAGGTCACCCTTTCCTGCTGGCATCTGTCTGCATCTTAGCTGCTCACAGCCATCAGTAAAACCATTGTATACTTGAAATGCTCCAATAAATGTTGCCTGAATAATCCACTGTGCAACTTCTGTGTCCTCTGGTCTTTGATGTTTTGTAAAATGGTAGGAGTGTGGGATTCCTTTCAGAGTTGGATATTTTGGTAAAGTTTTTGGGATTCTCAGGTCTCTTGTGCTGCACTTGGAGAAGAGGCCAGAAGCAGTTGCAGTGGTAGCTAATGCTTAGATCCATGCTTCGGCTAAGCAGGCTAAGCTGAGTGTTGCCTGTTCAAGCTGTTCTGCTCCTTCAGTGACTGTCCCTGCCCTGTGCCACTGCTCATTCTAGAGTGCTCAGGTGTGGCCTGGAGCAGGACTAGGAGCACTGCTGTACCACATGCAGAGAGAGTGCAGAGCTGCTTCCCTGCCCCTTTGCTCTGTTCCTTGCTTCCCTGTGCTCCCACCAGCTCACTTCCTTGGACAGTTCGGTGCAGTTCTAGTGGCTGGAAGCTGAACCTGAGCTGAGGGGGATTCTCTGTTGAGGAGGATCATGACCATGAACAGACATTGGCCTCTCGATCTCTTCAAGGCTCCTTGTAAAGAATTTACTGATTGCTGTTGCTCAGCTGCAGGTTTTTATCTCTTCAGGTTCTTGTTTTAAGGGGTGCCTCAGGGGCTAGGAGCTGGTATCCCCTGTGCTGGTCAGCAACAGAACTAAGGCTTTGGTGTCTGCTCACAAAGGAAGGAGTTAATTTTAAGAAGCTCAAGGGAATGTGGCAGCCAGGAGATGGGAGCCAAGCATCTTGCAAACGATGAGAACTGTAAATACAGTGGGGGGGGGGGGTTGCAGAGATTTGGTCTAGCAGAGAGCATGGTTTGGTGCTGGGAGGACAGGAGAGCAGTGGCTGACAGGAGCAGGGAACGCTGTGGGAGGGCAGGGCTTGGGCAGCACCCCTGCCCTCACAATTCTGCCCTGGTGCAACAAGCTTGCTCTGCTCTCTCCACTCCTTGGTGGGAAAGAGCCAATGGCTGGAGGGGGTCAGTGCTACCATAGAGCCTCAGCTTGGGGAGAAAAAGGTCCTTCCTGCACTGGAGAGCTGGGCTGTGGGAGCCCCAGCTGTCGGGATACAGTTCCAGCAGGAGCTGTATCCTTACGGAGCTCACACGGGGGTGCAGAGAGGAGGCTGCACTGCCCACAGTGGAGCTCTCTGCAGAACATCACCTTGGCTTTCAGCAAAGAGCAGCCAGTCCCTGGCAGGAAGGAGAGAGGTATCCCCTGGCCTAGCCTTGCTGAGAGGCGAGCAGCAAGTGTTTTGTGGGGTGGAAATGGTAAAGGAGTTTCTGGTGGTCCCTGGGCTCCAGGCACAGGATGTGCTACAACTAATGCAAGTTACTGTGGGTGTTAAAGGGAGAAAACTGGGGTGGGTGCCAAGGACTGTTGGAGGGTGGCTGTGCCCCCAGGCATCTCACGTCCTGCCAATCCCAGCTGTCAGAGCCCAGCCAGACCTGCCACTGGCACCGAGCAGTGCCTGTTGGGGTGGCAGCACCCCCTAAGGAGTCTCTGTCCCCTTCACGGGGTGTCACCATCTCTGCAGTTCCCCAGCTCGATTTCCAAGCTTTCAGCTGCCCACAGTTGTCCCAAAGCTTGTAACATTCAAATAAACTTCTTTTATAAACCAATTAAACTAGATAAATCAATTAAACCTCAGCCAACATTTGAATACAGATTCGTGCTGTGAAACAGAATTGGAACTACCTGACTGTAAGAATTCTCAAGATTTTAGAAGGGTACCCTGGAATGCACAATCCCTACGCAATGAGCTGAGGGCTCTCAGCCTCGAGGAGCTTCCTGCTGACCCCTGCTGACCCGCAGCTCTCAGGAGCAACTCCACTGCCCCCAGCGTGGCTCCTTCTAGAGCCTCGTGAGATCTGATCTAATGGGACAGAGTCACATTAACCCTCCCTGACCAGGGCTCTGACCTTCTGCCCCACCACAGCCGCAGGGGCTGGTCAGGCTGGAGCCAGCCGTGACATGACCAAGGGGTGGCAGGTCACAGGGGCTGAGGTGGCTGCTCCTGCCACAGCCAATTGGTTTGGGTTTGTCATAAACACCACAGAGGCAGAGGCTGGGTTGGTGGGTTGATCCTCTGCCAGGCAGTGGGTGGAAGAGGATGCAGTGTGGACATAGCTCCTGGCCCCAGAGAAGATGCAGTGATGGGGAAGAGACCCCTCCAGCTGCTGGGGATAGGAAGACTGGAGAGATGCCTGAAAGTGGAGCAGGCTGAGACTGGCTTGCAAAAGCCAAACTATTCTACTCCTACTCCTATCCCTATTCCTATTTATTTATTTACTATAGCTGGCAATGGCCATGACGCCCTCGGGCTGCTGAAGGCACAACCAAAACCTTGCCAGTGCCACAGCAAAGGAAGATTTACAAGTCCCTGCGTTGAGGAACACCGAGCCAGTGGAGCTGCTCACGCAGGGGATTAGCTGGCTCATTGGAGGATGAGAAAGTAGGACACATACCTGTCAGGTGACCTCCCCAGAGCCAAACAGCCCAGCACTCCGCATGCTCTGCCTCCCAAAACAACAGATGTCCAGGATACGTAGGGGCAGTAGATGGATTCTTCAGATCTGGTAGCCAAAGAACCAAGTGTATGTGCCAAGTCGAGAGAGAGCCCAGTGTTGTTGCAGGGATAAGGAATTTTCACCATTTTTTTGGACCATGATAAGAAACAACATCTTCCATCTTCCAGTTATTTTACTGGTGGTTTTTAGGTCAATCTCTGAAAGAAGTGTAGTGGGAAAAAATAAATGTTTCAGCCAGTTTGATCTCAGAAACATCCATGTAAACCAGCCCACCCCCACACCGCATACCACTCCCGCATGTACGTCCACCACAACTCTTTGCCAAAAGGGAGCTGTTGGTAACCACAGCTCAGGCCTGCCCCAGGCATGGCTGGTCCTGTGCCCCCATCTGGGCTCCCCCCGGCTCTGTGCTGGTTCCCTGTGCTGCCCAGCAGCCTCAGCCCCTCCTGACACCTGTGCCGGTGCTGCTGGAGCCAGGAGCAGGGAGCCACCAGTGCCAGGTGAGCCTGGCCAGCTGCACCTGCAAACACCAACCCAAACCCGCTGTGCTGCGGAGGGGACCACGATCTGCGGCTCTCATCCCAGAGGGCCACACGCACGAGCAGCCAAGGATGGACGGCTGTGGCAGAGCAGACACCCGGCTCTCTCACAGCACCGCTCGCTGAGGGTCCCACCGGGTGCCCCCGTGCCCCGCGACAAGGGGTGACATGTGAGTCCCCTGCTACGGGCTGGCTGTGGCGGCGACATCATGTCCATGCACATCCCCTGGAAAACTCTTTCAGCCTTCGGGAGGCAGGACTGAGGAGTCTCGGATGCAGCTCCCTGGAGGCTCGGCCCGGAACGCGAACCCGCCCGGTGCGGTGGGGCTGGGCTGATCCGCCCGGTGCGGGTCAGCGGCGAAGGGGAGCTCGGGCCACGCAGCAGCCCCGGCTGGAGCCGGGCCCGGCCCTTCCCCTCCGCCTCGGGTCCCGAGTCCCGGGTCCCGGTCCTGGCTGCCCCCGGCAGCACCCAGGACAAAACGAAGCTGGGACCCGCCAGCGCCCGCCAGCCCCGGGGAGGAGCCGCCCCTGCCGGCCCGGCCCCTTCCGGCGGCCCCGCCCGGCCCGGCGCGGGGCGGCTCCGTTTGGGCGGGAGCGCTGGGTCCGGCCCGGCCCGGCTGTGGGACACGCTCGGCTCGGGGCGTCCGGCTCGGCGTGACTCGGCTCGGGGTGACCCGGCGATGGCGGTGCCCGCGGCGGCGGAGGCGGTGCCGGGCCGGCAGCGGGCCCTGGCCGCCGGCTCGCCCGTGGACTACATGAGCATCACCAGCTTCCCGCGGCTGCCCGAGGAGGAGCCGAGCGGCGCGGCCGAGAGCGGCCTCCGCGCCCGCAAGGAGGAGGACGCGTTCCTGGGCGAGCAGGACACGGGTGAGGGGCGGCGGCAGAGCCCGCCCGCGGCCCCCGGCACCCCCCGGCCCTCGGCCCCGCGCCCGGAGCGAGGCTCCCCGGGCTCCCGCCGTCCCCGTGCCCCGGCCCCGCGTTCACCCCGAGGGACGAAAGGCAGCCAGAGATCCAGGGGTTCGGCACAGAGCTTCCCAGGGCAGCCTGGAATGTGCTCTCCCACAGCCAGCTTGGCCTTCCAGCCTGGACCACTTGTGCATGGCCTCCTTGGATGCTCTATGAGCATCTCTCCATCCGGGATGCTCCTCGAGCATCCCTCGGTCTGGGATGCTCCATCCCTCCGGTGCTCAGCTGGAATAAAGTCAGGTGATCATTTGATCCCTGAGAAAATCCTCTGCCTATTTTTAACTGATTGCTTCCTCCTCCATAGTTGAGAGAAATGTTGTTCCTCCCCCACGTCATGTTTCTTCAAGCGGAGTTGCCCTTCCCCCCCGGGGCTGCTTCCCAATCCGGGTGCCTGCCAGCCCCCAGGCCCAAGTTTGCACAGCCCCAGGCACCCCTTGCCCTCTGCC
Source organism: Corvus kubaryi (assembly GCF_017639235.1). Lineage (NCBI taxonomy): Eukaryota > Metazoa > Chordata > Aves > Passeriformes > Corvidae > Corvus > Corvus kubaryi. The sequence goes on from NW_024581041.1 coordinate 434,115, forward strand.
CTGTCCCACTGTGCCCACGGGTGAAGCTCCCATTGCCCATTCCCACCCTGTGCTTTGCTGGCCGTCGAGGTGAAGCCGCTGCCTGCAGGGGTGTGGGAACAACTCTCCTAGAAGCACGAGGCCTCTTGTCACACACCCAGAATCTGATGGAGTTTTGGCTGTGCCAATGCATGCAGGTGGGGCAGCTGGAGAAGCTGCTGCTCTCCTGGCATTTGTTGCAGGAGCACCTGCAGAGCCCCCCAGCAGCTCCAGTCTCTGCTGTCTCATTGCTGCAGCTCCAGAGCTGAGGTGGCCCTGGTTCTCCAAAGCATTGGCTCCCCCATGAAGCCACGTCTCCTTCATGGCCCCACGGAAGCCAAGTGGGGTTTGGTGGCTTCTCTTTCAAAGCATGCACATTGATGGTGGGATGGGCCGCTGGCATTGGCTGTGCAGGCTGCTCCTGGCTCCTGCTGCTCCCAAGTGACCCCTTCCAGCTGCTCCCATCCCCAAACCACAGCTCTGCTGTCCCTATTGCAACACCAGTGGTCACAGAGACTGAAAATAGGATGTCTGTGGCAGAGAATGGAGGTACTTCGTGGTGGGAGGGCTGTGGTCTGCCCTCTTCCACAGTTGCTTCCTAGGTATTCATGTCCCCTTGTGCTGGGCTGGCCTGTCACCAGAGGGGAGGGATGGTGTCCTGGAGGGATTGGGCAGAGGAGTCCACTCACTGCTCACTGTTTCCCTGCAGGTGGGGCTGGGCCCTTACTTGGGTGTGCCAGGGGCTGTATGTGACACCCCACCCCAATGGCAGCCCCTGCCAGGCCAGCTGTGTCCCCCACCGGGGCTACCAGCCAGTCCTCCCACTCAGTCCAGCTCACTTAGACCAGAAGAGCCCATGAGGGGCTCAGTGTGTGCTCAGAGGCTCAGTCTGGAAAAGCCAAGCCTTTCCCAGTCCCACTCCTAAATCACCACAGCACAAACGAGATTAAATTCACCCTGAGGGGATTCCCTGGCTGTGGGAGTTTACTCCTGGTTGCAGCATCACTGAAATTAAAATTCCCTCCTTCCCTGGCCTCAGGAGAGCTGCAGCCAGGTCATGTGAATGCCATGGCAAGGACTGGGCTGACAGTGCCCAGGGCAATACCACCTGCCAGAGCAGAGGGACAGGCAGTTGATGGGGGATGTGGGCTTTCCTCCTCACTCCCCTCTCCCCTTCCAAACCCAGGAAACATCTCCTGTATGGAGGGACAAGCTTCATTTTGTCTTTTCCACTTGGTGCTCCTCTTTTTCCTACTGTGGATGCACAGAGCACTGCAGCCCCCGAAAAAATTCTTCCAGGAGCCCTGGATGATGCCCTGAGCTACTTGGTCCACTTCAGAGCCCAGCAGAGATGGGCACGACCTCACAGTTGCCCCAGCAGCTCCATGTGCCTGGCAGCCACTGGGACGGGCAGGGCATCCTCAGCCGGTGTCCTCCCAGCACAAGGGCAGCAGCTGACACTCACAGAGATTCAAGGCATCTTTCAGAGCAAAAAAGAGACTTTTTCATCCTGCTGAGGCCCAGCAAACCCCTGCCCCACTGCTTTGCCATCTTGGAGCCGGGTGTCCAGTGTGCGGCTTCATTTCCCAGTGGGCCTCATCTGCCAGAGGAAGCAAGGAATTAAAGCAGAGTCCTTCCTGCAGCGGAGCGAGTGGATGTTCCAAGGCCTCTGGTTTGCAGGTTTGCTCCTCTCTGCCCTTGCTTCCCTAGAGGTATTTTCTGTGCACAGGCCAAATGTTTTGCTTTACCTCTGTTTTGCTCAGATGCTTTAGCTCTATCACAGCTCCAAGTAAAGCTGCTGCATTTTTTTTAATATCTTAATTTCCTCTTCTTCAGTCTCGCTGCATTTCAGAGACCTGTTTGCTGTGTTAAGAACCCCTCCTAATGGAGCACAGGAGTGGGCCTATCACTGAAGACTGATGAATGGACTGAAGTGGAGTAAAATTCAGGGGGTTTTTGTCTCTCTTAATCTCCAGGGAAGTCAGTTTGGAATAACTAGAGCTAAAGGAAGGGATCAGTAAAATGACCCAAAGCAGTAACCGAGCCAGAAAGGCTCCTGGGAGCTGGGATCAATAGGGAAGGTGATAGCCATGCTGAAAGGGGCTCAGTGTAATGTTAGTGCTGGATAAACACTGCAATAAGAGCCCCGAGTTGCTCAATAACTCACACTTGTTTCCTCCCTGCTGCCCACAAAGACCCAGACTCCTTCCTGAAGTCTGCGCGCCTGCAGCGCCTGCCCTCGTCCTCCTCGGAGATGGGAAGCCAGGACGTGTCCCCTCTGCAGGAGACCAGCAAGGACCCCTTCTCCGGAGACTGCAGCTGCCGGCAGGACGGGCTGACTGTCATCATCACCGCCTGCCTGACCTTCGCCACGGGCGTCACCGTGGCCCTCATCATGCAGATCTATTTTGGGGACCCTCAGGTAAGACAAAACAGTGGCTTTATGGTTGGGCTTTGGCTCCAAAGATGGGAGAGCTCCCTAACTTTCCTCCTGGTTAGCAGTTCGGCAAGGGGAGTACTGGGGAGCCATGGCTGGTGTCAGTGAGGCCACGGGTGCTCAGTCTCCCCCAGCTTCACCCCAAACTGGCTTGCAAGCCTTTTCCTGTGCCTGGAGGTTGTGCTTGGAGAGCCAAGCCGGACTCAGAGCTTGCCCCGTGGCCAGGGTTTGGGGGTGCTGCTAGTGGGGAACAGACAGCCCCACTGCTGTGACTCCAGCTGTGGCTTGAGCCAGATGGGAGTGCTTTCAGAAAATAATCCTTGGTTAAACAGTAGGCATCTTGTCCACTTGGACAGAGTTTTATGGATTATGGGCATACATGCCCAGATTCACCTCTGGAAGATTCATCCAGGACCAAGCAGGGAAATAGCTGAAAACAGAGGTGAACCTCCTGCTAATCTGTCCCACGGCCCAGTGATTGATTGCAGAGCCAAGGCAGCATGGCCACGGGGTTGGATCCTCCTGCAGAACCTCTGCTGGGGTAACGGTCAGCCAGGAGTCACCATCACCATCTCCGTGTGCTGCCATGGCCCTTCTGTCTGTGCATGTCCCCAGGCCAGCCTGGCTCATGTTGAGATGCTGCAATTTGTGCCACAGGGATGAAATCAACTCTTTAAAACATCGTGTGACTGCATTAGCACAGCACTGGCACAAGGATGAGAACAGGCTGTGGTTCTGGGGGCATGCTGCATTCTTTGCCGCTGTATCCCCATTCCCAGTGGCTGCCTGGCTGCAGCACAGGGACAGCTCTGGGCTTGTGAGGGGCAGAGAGAGACGTGGCCCCCAGCTTAGAGTGGCACACAGAGTGTGGAAAGCTGTCTGAAATGGTGGCCGTGGCTACCTGCAGCTGCGCTGGAGTGGGGATGTGCCAGGGGACATACGGTTCCCACTGCCATTTGTTGGATCAGCCACGGCCTCGGCACTGGCCCCAGGCTTCAGGTCCCACATTGGTGGGTGCAGATCTGGGCAGCACCAGCAGCACAACCCTCTCCTGTCCGGCAGCTGTTCCACCGCGGCGCCGTGGTGACGGACGCCGCGCGCTGCACCGCGCTGGGCACCGAGGTGCTGGCCAGGCGCGGCTCCTCGGTGGATGCGGCCATCGCCTCAGCCCTCTGCGCCGGCATCGTCAACCCCCACACCTCGGGGCTGGGAGGGTAAGTGTGGGGCACTCGCCCCTGCTCTTGTCTTCAGGTGTCCTCAAGTGAGTGGTTTCACAGAACCCCAGAATGGTTTGGGTTGGAGAGACCTTAAAACCCATCCAGTTCCACCCCTGCCATGGGCAGGGACACCTTCCACTATCCCAGGTTGCTCCAAGCCCCATCCAGCCTGGCCTTGGACACTTCCAGGGATGGGGCAGCCTGCACCAGAGCATGGTGCCCCCACCACCTCCCCCTCAGACAGAGGAATATTTCTTCCAAATACCTGATGTAAACCTGCCCTCTGGCAGTGTAAAGCCATTCCCCCTTGTTCTGTCACTGTCTGCCCTTGTAAAAAGTCCCTCTGCAGCTGAGAAATGCCTCCGTGGCAGTGCCAGGCCCAGGGTGTGGTGCCAGGGCTCTGACATCAGGCAGTGATGTGTCCACAGTCTGCCATAGTGACCCTTCCTGTGCACCGTGCTGCCAGCACAGGACAGAGACCCCCAGGCAGGGAAATTTGTTTCTGCTGTAGTGACTGCCAGGATCATCCAAGCCCCAGGCTCGAGAGGGCTGGTGAGCTCTGCTGTGAGTGTGCCAGGAGCTGCAAACACCCCGGCCTCAGTCCCAGTGCTTCCAGAGCCTGAGTCCTGCCTTCCACAAGCTCTGCTCCTGAGGCTGAAGCCCGAGCCCAGCTCCAGGCAGCTGCTGGGGGTGGGGGGGAGGGGGGGGTGGCTTTCTCCCAGCCCTCACACCCGGGGTGGCATCCACATCAGCCTGGTGCTCCTGGCTCTGCAGGAGGGCTCAGGAGCGTTGCATAAACCGCAGCCACCTGATCACTGCTCCAGCTGCACCACCCATTGCTGCTGTAAGCAAAAACTCTCTTTTGTTGCAAAACTGCTCAGATTAGAAAGAAAATCCCAGATGGTCCCACCTTGGCATTGGAACAGAGCCAGTGGCTCCCTGGTCAGGCAGGCAGGGACTGCTCCAGCCTCACCAGACTCAGCACAGGGCTGCCTGTGTCCCACACCGACCCTGCCGTGGCTGTCCTGGTGTATGCCCTAGGGAAGGACGGCAGCATTCCCTGCTCCTCCGGCCACCCCGGGGCCCTGCTGCGGCTGGTGACCTGCCACAATGACCCTCGTCACCCTGGACCAGCCCTGGCCGCAGTGCCGCCCGAGCTCTCCGGCAGCGGCTGTTGCAGGAGCAGCCGGGCCGTGCCCTGACGCTGTCTCGCCACAGGGGCGGGGTGATGCTGGTCCACGACATCCGCAAGAACAGGAGCTGGATGATCGACTTCCGTGAGGTGGCTCCCCTGGGCATCCCACTGGAAGAGGACCTGCTGCAGGACACCAAGGTGAGAACCAGTATCCCACAGCCGTTGCCTCCAGGGCTGTTGTCTCCAGCTCTCCTGCCTCCAAATTTCAGGCCAAAGGGCAGATGCCCAGCAAAGTAACAGGAGGTCTCTCTCATCATGGGAGATCCTGGGCCCTACAGACATGGAGAATTTAGGGGAAATACTTCTTTATCAGCCCCAAAATACCTGCAGAGCTTTAGGGAGTAAAGAGGCGTGTCCCTGTGGCAGCAGGGTGCTGGGAGAACAAGAGCCCCAGGAAGGAGCATAATCCCAGGTTGTTCTGCTGAGTTATTTCTCCTGACCAAACTGGGTTGAAAACAAGATTGAATTTGCCTCTCTCCTTTCAAAACCTTTTATTCCATAGTAAAGTGGCTTGCTACAGACCTCTTCCCCTCTCCTAACTATGCAGGTAATTCTAAAGTAAACATGACTTGCACCTCCTTGACTTGCAATTGGGGACCGTGTCCTCGTGGAAAGGAGACTACTCTCTTCCTTTTTGTCCTTCCTATTTTACAGCCAGGTCTGCTCGTGGGGGTGCCAGGCATGATCCAAGGAATGCACCAGGCACACCAGTTACATGGCAGGTAAGACACGAGGCACAGGCTGTGCCCTGGGGTCCCCATGAGCCCTTGCCATCAGGCCACGTTCTCAGCCACCACTCAAAACCATTAGCTAAGTACCGGGAGGCTTGTGTTGAAAGAGATGTTCATTTTTTGGTATTTCATGTACAAAAGACAAAATTCAGCATCAGGTCATGTTTTCTGCAAAGTGAGATTTTGGCTAAGAAGATGTACCATAAGTGTTCTGTTAGGGGTGCAGCACGTTGCCTCTCATGTCTGTGCTTCTTCATTCTCTCTTTAGCTGCATCCTAAGAGGTGTGCCTGTCCTTGGTGCTCTGTTGGGATAGGGAGGGAACTGAATGACTTGCTCAGGACCGGAGCCTGGCTTGAGATTTTGCTCCTGAGACGCCCCTTCCCCCATCCATGCACTGCCATTCCTCTCTGGGGCACATCCTGGAGCACTGAGATGATCCTGTTAAGGAGAAACACAAGCTCTGAAAGCTCGGTGCTCCTTTTCACCCCTGCTGGCCCCACAGCCTGGTCTTCCAGGAGCCCCTGACTGCAGAGCCGAGCCCTGTGCTTGCTGCCCACCACCCTGCCCCACTGCACCCCTCCAAGGCCCGTTTCTCCTTGTCCTCTCTCCTTTGGCAGACTCCCATGGTCAGAGCTGCTGGGCCTCACGGCCGGTGTCGCCCAGAACGGCTTTAATGTCACACACGACCTGGGTGAGTACCTGGTGGGCAGCTGCCCAGTACAGGGCAGTTCACTGTGCAGGGAGCTGGGCATGTAGGTGGTTAGTTGTTGCTGTTGTACTGAGAACAGTGAAAAACAACATGAGTCCAATTTCAGGATAAGTGGCCAAAATGGCTATATTTAATGATATAAATCAGCTTATATAGCTTCATTTGCAAGGGTGGCATGACCCCATTGGTCACTTGACCACCCACCCTCTAGAAGGATAGGTGGAGGTTCCACAACGCCCATTCAAAATATTTTCTCCAATGTACCAAAACAACTTGGACAACAAGTTTGCAGGTGCAAGATAAAGTCTTGATTTACAAAAATCCTAAAACTGTTTTCAGCTTGCTTGCATGAGAAAGAAAAACTTCACAAGATGTAGCAGCTGGAAAATTCCTCTGCTCCTAGCTTTTTACTATCCACAGTTAGTCAGGGAAATCAGGGCTTTGTGCTCCTGGAGATGGATGATACTGGGAGCTGAACAATGTGTGAGCCACAGTCTGCCAGGGGACAGCGTGGTGGCAGCCAAACTGGAGCCCTTTGCCGTGGCTGGGCAGAGCCAGGGCAGAGCAGCCACACTGGGCAGTGCCCAGGGCCAGACAGGGAGGGGTGCTGGGGTTTCTTTGGGTTTCTTTGCCAGTTCCAAAGGACCCATGATCCAGCTCCCCTCTAGTTTTGCAGTAGGGCCAGAGGCAGCAGCAGGCCTCCAACGCCCCCATCAGGTCCTTTGTGCCTTCCTGACCCCTGCTTTTTCTGGATGTCCTTCCCCTTCTCACCTGCAGCCAAAGCCCTGAGTGAGCTGAAGGACCTGAACTACTCTGACCGATTCCACGAGCTCTTCCTGCCCGATGGGCAGCCCCTGCTGCCTGGAATGTTCGTCCAGCGGCCGGACCTCGCGGCCGTGCTGCAGCTGCTGGGGGCAGAAGGGGTGTCAGCCTTCTACAGCGGAAACCTGACCCAGGAGATGATCTCCGAGGTGAGCCAGGACTGTCCCTGTCACCTGCCAGGCTGGGGCTGCCACCTGCTTAAGGTGACAAACGGGGGATAAGCCAGGTGCCAGCACAATGATGGGGACAGAGGCCTCCTTTTCCTTTCCTGTCCCTGCGGTGGTGTCAGTGACACACAGCCCATTCCCACCGTCTACAGAAGTGAAACGTCCATTTCCTCTATAACCAGGACAGTCTGGATGGAAAACAAAAACCAGTTTGAAGCCCCCTCTGGGCTCTGTTCATTTGGGTGACAAAGCCTTTTTCCCCAGAATGAGAGGCTGTTGAGAAACAAGTTGTTGTGGTTAGTGGAACTGCAGGATACAGACTCCAGGAAGATGGTTTAGAAAAAGAAACCTGTGAGTCTTGAAAGCAGAGGATTAGACAGGCTTGGTCCCACTTGGGGTTGCCCTAGTTTAACTCCTGGTACAGGTGCTCTGGAAAAAATATCAAAACCAAAGTAATTCTGGTAAAAAAAGCCCCCAACAAACCATAACAACTTTCCTCTGTGTGGCTGCAGTCAGGGTGGTCAGGGCACCATTTTATTGAGCCACCGTGGTTCAAATGATGCTCCTTCAATAGTTCATCAAGAATCTCTAATGTGTTCATTCCACTCAAGCCTCAGACATCTGTGGGCTCTGTGTTTGGAAATCACCCTCTGATGGTCCTCCCCCATCTCCATCATGACTCAGTCACAGAAGACCTGCGTGGAGGGAATCACCCGTCTTTCCTGTGTTCATGAAAATTACCAACCCTGGTAAATTGTACCTCTGACAGGAGTCTTACAGGAAGACCAAGGCTACAGCATACCCACTGTCAGCTAAAATCATTTCAAATAGGGTGGGAACAGTGATTTTTTAGTTGAAATTTCTAGTGATGGCCACCTGCCACACCTGGACTCCATATCTCCTGGATCCATAATCCTGGCAGTGTTCAATACCCCTTAACACACTCCTGCTTGCCAGCCAGGGCAGGGAAGGCTGCAGGGCAGGGCCAATCCCCACCTTCCCAGGCAGACAGAATGTCCTGGGAGCACCCCTGGGGTGGGTGAGCTGTTGGAGGTGAGTGCAGAGCCTTCCTGCGATGCTGAACAGTGAGCCAGGTCACCAGGGCTGTGAAAGCACAGAAAGGAAGATGAAGGAACCTGGCACTTGGCTCAGGAATCTCAGTGGAGTGTGTTTGACAGTGAGGGGTGTGCTCCCCTGGGCCAGCACGAGGAGCACAGAGAGCCTTGGCCCAGCCTGTTCAGTGTGCACTGCTTTGCTCTCGTGCAGGTCCACAACTACGGAGGAGTCTTGGTGGAGGAAGATTTCAGCAATTACAGTGTCACTGTGGAGGATCCTGTGCACACAATCTATCGAGGTACACCCTCACCCATTGCAATGCAGCTCCAGGGAGAAGTTCTCTTCACCTCACAAGGGGTGGCAACAGCACTGAACAAGAGTTGAAGTCAAAGCTGTGCTGAGATGTCTGCAGAAAGGCTTTCCAGGGAGTTTCCTGCTATTCCCTGCTGACACTGATGTGTCATGGGTGGTTCAGAAAATTTTCAGGAGTTTGAAATGTTTTTTCCCTTGAAAGTCTAAAGATGCAACATGGTCACATCTTGAGGCAACGTCTCAGTAGAAGCTGGACCTACAGTTAAAGACAGTTCCCAAAGGGAGAAAAGCTAACTATGCAAGAAGTTTCTAAAATGTCATCATTTTCTTGCAGTCCCTGTATTTACCCTCCTTGTAGCTGTAATGTTGGAAACTCATTTTTAGGTGGCCTTCCAGTATGTAAAAAGGGTTTATAAAAGCAAGGGAAAGTGACTTTTAATATGGGCAGATAGTGACAGGACAAGGGGGATAATTTTCTACTAAAAGAGAAGAGATTTAGATTAGATGTTAAGAAGCAACTTCTCCCTGTGAGGGTTGTGAGGCCCTGGCACAGGGTGCCCAGAGCAGCTGTGGCTGCCCCTGGATCCCTGGCAGTGTCCAAGGCCAGGTTGGACGGGGCTTGGAGCAGCCTGGGACAGTGGAAGGTGTCCCTGCCCGTGGCAGGGGGTGAGACTAGATGACCTCTAAGGTCCCTTCCAACCTAAACTATTCTGGTTTTCTCTGATTCTATCTCCATTCTTCCATACTGCAGTCTACAAACCAACAGCCAACCAATAAGAACTGAATTTCAGAGGTGAAAAAGCATCCCTGTTTGGGCTTCATTCATCCTTCATGAAGAAACAGAAAGATACAACAGGGATGTTCTGGGGAACCCTTCTCAAATCGTGTCTCTTTCTATTATTTCCCCTCTAATCTGGAAGGGTTTCCCTGTCCTCAAGGACACAACTCATGGACAAGTGTTCTCACTGGATGGTGTCTGACAAAAGCAGCTTCATTCCTCTCCTCTTCCCTCCACAGGTCACCTTGTTTTCACTCCCCCACCTCCACATGCAGGTCCTGCCCTGATCGCAGCACTGAACATCCTTGAGGGCTTTAACATCACAAGTCAAGGATCCAGAGGGAATATCTTGCACTGGATTGCAGAGGTAAGAGGAAGTTCAACATTTGGCTGAATTGCTTGTGCTGCTAGAGAATGATTTATTTATTTTGTGGTTGTACAAAAATGTTTGTAGGTTATTCCCAGAGGAGAATGAGCAAATAGATTGCTAAGGTGTAAAACTGAGCAGTGCTGCTGTCTCAGAGGCTGAGCAGGAGGATCTTTCCTGCTTGGGAAGAGCTTTTTGAGAACAAACTGTTGCTTTTGTCCATTTCTCGTATACAGTCATCTCTGCAGAATGACCCCACAGCACTTGAGGGTGGTCTCATCAAGTTCCTCCACCTCTGAGCTCCAGTGGCCCTGGCCATTGCAGAGCACCCAAGGGCACTGCAAGGTGTGCTGCAAGCAAAAGCCTCTACATGGTGATGACAAGGAAAACTGACCAATACTCCACATTTTAAAAAAACACATTTTTGCCCACCTCCTGATCTCTGTGGTCCAGAATTTTTCCAGCATTTAGACTGTCCTACCAAAAACATTGCAGCTTCCCAGGAGGTTGAGCAAGTGCTCTGTCTCCTGCTCTGTAAGCAGAGTTATGCTCTTAGATGCTCCACAGATCCACAGATGGGGTTTACGAGTTGGAAATTTTAATCGGGGATTTAACCACATCCTTGTAGCAGACAGGACAATGGGTGCTTGGAAGTGTCTCAGCAAAAATGCAGCAACTGGAGGAGTTACACACTGTGCAGAGGCACAGAAGGTTGACTCACATGAGTTATATTTGAGCTCTCTTCAGGAAGCTTTGGGTGAGTCTATTTGCTCTGCCAAGAGTTTCACCTGTTGGTTATCCTGGAGCAGCAACCTCCAGCTCCAAGGCAGTCACTTCAGGAGATGTGTAACCCTGATTGCCTGGGTCCCACAGCTGAACATGTTGCTGAGGCTCAGTTGATGCCATGGTGATCCTTTGCCTTTCTTTGATACCCCTTTTATATACCTTTTATAGCTTTTTGTATTCTTAGTGGTTTTTAGCCTACATTCTTAGACTTATTTTGTTAAGCTAGGAGACTAAACATCTTAGAAGCCCCGGACCCCAAGGTCTTCTCCAGAGCACATTCTGTAAACTAAGATAGAACCATCCAGGGGAAGGTTCCTCAGGGAGAGGGGTTTATTCAAGCCTCTCATTGGGGAATCTTTGATAGATATGCTAATTAGTAACACCTATAATGTGATACCCAATCTATCGTGGGTGGGCATTGCAGGGTGCATTTTGGCACATTCCACCTGGATGTGTGCACCTAAGGATCCTTAAAGCAAATACAGAGGTAAAACCCCTTTTTCCCTTCTAACCGTGTTTGATTCTTGATTTTAAGACCTGGAGAAGGCATCACAGTGCTAGGGCAGCATCAGGTATCCAGCCCTGGGACAACCAGGACCAAGATGTCCTTAACCTCAGGGGTGGAAGTGCTCTGCATGTTTCCATGGAGCTCTTCCCTGACCACCAAGCCCTTGTCCCCCGCCATGGTGTGGTGGTCAGTGGATACTGCTCCATGGAAATGCTGCCTTCTCCAGAGGTTTGTCATGTTCTACTCTCCACACAGTTGATAACCAAGGAGAAGCTGTTGCTGTGTGGCACATTCCAGACCAGCAGTGCCATCTCACTGGCTGCCTGCAGGGGAGTGGGCTGTTCTGAGTCCTGAATGAGCATGGCTCGACCTGCAAGCTGAACGTTGAGTGTGTTTCTGCTCGGCACAGGCTGGCTTGGCTGAGGAGCAGCTCTCTCTCTCTCCTTGTGGCTCTGCCCTGGCTGTGCTGTAATCCCAGTCCTTTGAAATTGCACCTTCCCATTTTCAATGGACTGTCTTAGGCAGGATTCTGCATGTTTGAGAAACCAGATCCTTTCCTCCTTTTGCACCATCACTCCCTGACGTGTGCTGGGACTGATGCTTTCTGTTCAAACCCTTTGGATGGTTTACAGCCAGGAGCTGGGCAGCAGCTGGGGAGCAGAACAGCTCATTTCTGCTCAGCACTGGTGCTGGGCCAGCCGAGCTGGGATTCAGAGGCAGCAGCGAGCCCAGCACCCACTGTCCCATTGGGATTCAGTCTGATCTCTGCTCTTGTGGTGACCACTCAGGAATGGAAATAGAAAGTAAATGGCATCCTGGAGACCCTGTCTGCCAGCTGGTGATGAAGCTGAACCACTGAGCTGGGCATCAGCTCCTGCCAGGCACGTTGCACTTGTGGCTTCCCACTGCCAGAGGGCAGGGTTAGATGGGATATAGGGAAGAAGTTCTTCCCTGTGAGAATGGTGAGCTGCTGGCAGAGGTTGCCCAGAGAAGCTGTGGTTGCCACATCCCTGAAAGTGTTCAAGAGCAGCTTGGCGCAACATGGGAAGGTGTCCCTGTCCATGGCAGGGGGATGGAATGTGATGAGCTTTAAGGTCCTTTCCAACTCCAACCATTCTGTGATTCTGTGATTGTACAAATGCTGCTGGATTCGCTTGGCTCCCCCAGCACAGTTTGCCATGCCAGACTGAGGCTCTTTGGTTCCCATACCCACATGTGGCAGCCCTCTGCACTGAGGTATTCCCAGAACCCAGGCCTTTGGTCATTTTTCTTCATAAGCTTTAGCCAACACACCAGGACACCAGATACCTCTTCCAGTTTGGAGTATCAGAAATTGTATTTCCAGGGCCACATAAATGTTTTTCCTTTCCTCTCCCTCCCCTCTCCTCTCCTCTCCTTTCCTCTCTTTTCCTCTCCTTCTCCTCCTCCTCTTTGTTGCTCTCTTCCTCTTCTCCTTTCCTTCCCTTCTTTCTTTAGACATTAAAAATAGCCCTGAGTTTGACGAGCAACCTGGGAGATCCATCTGGTGACGTGTCTGTCACTCACACAGCAGAAGGCATGGTGAGGTATGTCTGAGGAGGACAGGCACGGTGGCAGTTGCAGGATATGTGGGTTGGATATCATTCCCGGGTTTGCTCTGCCCTGAGCTTTTTCTCCCTCTGTTTTATGAAGGAAAGGTCAGACCCTGAGTGTCCTCCCAGGGCTCATTCTTTCACAAGGATCACAGCTGATACCACGGGGCTCTGGGGGTGGGTCACAGGATGTCCTCACTCAGAGGTTTCCTGGAGCCAGCTTGAGCTTGAGGGTTCCTCCCACTTTGCCACTCCTCTAAACATTCCCTTTGTGTGGGTTGGACAAACAGCCATCCCTGTGGGCAGAGCCACATGTGCCATTTCTGCCTCTCCCTGCCCCACTGTGGGGCTCGGGCCTTGCAAAACACCCAGATCTGCAGGAGAGGCCGGGCCTGGGGTTTCAGCCCAGCCTCCCACCTCAGAGCCACGTTTAGCCACGGCTGGTGGCTGGGCTGGTCTGGACTTGTCCTCCTCCTCCTGGCATTCAGCTGGGGTTGTCACCTTGGCTGTTGGGGGTGGGTTTACTCCTGGTGAGGGTAAACAGGAGTAGACAGAGCCTTTGGAGGTCCATGGCAGACTGAGTGCCTCTCTGTGCAGACTGAGCCACCTTGTCACCCCTTCCTTCCTTGGGGTGAACCAAACCAGCTCCCTGTCCTCGTGCAGCCCCTCGGGGACACCTGGCCGTAGCTGTGTAGACACACCAGGACATGTCCAGCTCCCCAGGCTCACTGCTTGCTTTCCTCTCTCCCTCCCTCCTTGCTGAAGTAAATCAGAAGCCAATTCCCTGCGCCAGCTGATCAATGACTCCCAGTCCTTCCCGTCCGATCTCCGCGTGCCTCAGCTCCCCCTGGGGAGCGGGACCGCCGCCAGCCAGGTCCTCGTCATGGGCCCCGACGACTTCATCGTCGCCGTGGTGAGGTAAAGGATTGGCCTCTTCCCTCCATAATGAGCTCAGAGTGGGAGCAGGGAGGAGGGAGTAGGTTCAGCAGGACAGGATGGCACCGGACCTGGAGCAGCCGGGCTGCTCTGTCCCAGTCAGTCCTGCAGCAGAGGAATGGGAGAGATGGGCTTGAGATGTGTGGGCTGCTGCTGCTCTGCCCTGTGCAATCTTGGAGCCCTCTCACAATGAAACATGGCTGGAGTGGCCTGTATCTGCTCCCTGGGGGAGAGGTGATGGCAAATTTCGGACTGATGGAGGCAGATCCATCACAGCAAAAGGAATGCTCAAACACAGGGAGGGACAGAGCTGCTGTGGCCTATGTGGCTCCTGCTCCTTAGTGCATGGAAACTGCCTCTTCTCAATCTCACCAGCCCTAGAGAACCACCAAAGAATCTCTATCAAAACAAGGTGGCACAGAAAGTTGGAACCCTGAAAGCCTCAAGGTGTACAAAAATCTCTGGGATGATTTTGATGAAATTTCTTTGTGTTTCTTTTCAGTTCTTTGAATCGTCCCTTTGGTAGTGGAATAATAACACCATCTGGAATCCTCCTGAACAGCCAGATGTTGGACTTCTCCTGGCAAAATAAAACAATGAACCACTCCCTTCCCAGGCTGGTAATGAATGACATGACAAATTCTTTATTTACCTTTTTTTTTTTCCCAATTTTATTCTCATCTTCACAACAGGGAAGCAATTTAATGCCTTATTAATAACAGAGACAACAGCCTGTAGAAAGTTTCTGTTTTTCATTATATGAGCCACTGAAAGTGAGAAAACAGAGGGCTCCATGTCCAGCAGTTATTATTGCAATGCAGAACTATCAAACAATACTGCAGCCCAGATGCACTTTAAGTAAGTGTGGACTTGTATTAAGGACTCTCTTCATGAATTGTTGCTCTGCAGGTTAAAAAGTAACAGGTAGCAGGAAAAATGTCTTCAGGTCTTAGAAAGAAATGAATACAGACCTGCCCTGGTGGCCTCAGCGCTGCCTTATGCATTGTGAACCCACCCCACTTTGCTGGGGTGGTTCTTTGGAAGAGGCTGATGAGCTTCATGTTCCTTCTGTGGGAGAGTTGGCTTGTTGACATTTTTTGGTGTGACTTTTCTTCAACTGCAGCAAAACCTCCTTCAGCCTCGGAAGCGGCCGCGGTCCTTCCTGCTGCCCACCATCGTGAGGCCCTCCGAGGGGATGTGTGGGACCTACCTGTGTCTGGGGGCCAGCAACGGGGACAGAGCCCTGAGCAGCATCGTCCAGGTCAGCGCTGTGTCCTCCCAGAGCAGCTGCTCAGCTCAAAGCTGAGTAGGGTCCCCTCCTTTCCCTTCCTAATTGGCCCAGGCTGGGTCAGAACTGGTGGCCACAGGTTACTGGTTCAATCTTTGATGTCACCAGTTCCACACTTTGGTGTTTTCAAATCTCTAAGGGTTACCAATTTACTTTTCTTGCACCTTTCCTGGTGACACCATTCATAATTGTAGAGGAGAAGCCTTTTGGCACAATCTACAATGGTTTTTGTCATTCTAATACCTGTTCAAAACTCATCTTAAGGATGATTAAGAAAAAAAGGAACGTTTTGTTATTCAGAAAATTGCAGGAAACTGGCAGCCCTTTGGCCCTTTTCTGTATGAAAAGCTCCTTTTAGGGCATTCCCAACTGAATTCCTCCTGCTCAACACTGGATATAAATTGGGCAGTTCCTCTTAATTTATGATTTTTAATGAAGAGAAGTACTTGCCAATGGCTTGATTGCATGTACAGCAGTAAAGGATTGCTAAAAAGAAAAGCATGGGAAGGGGTCCCAGTTTCCTTACCTTTTGGAAAGCATTACTCAGAGCAAAACCAAAGCCCAGAACTGCTTCGTAGTGCTTTGTTGGGAGAAGTCATGTGCTGAGCTTTTGGCTGTGACAAACACTTACTTAGAGCTCACATCGTGTTCCAGACACACAACTCTGCTAGTTTAGCAAGAGCTATGTGACAAAAAGCCCACGCTACCCTGAAAATGTCCTACTTTACAACCAACAACTTACAGGCCATATTCCAAGGACCTCAGTGTGTGCACACCCCTGCAGTAATTCATGCAGTTCAGTAAATGGTTCAAAATCTCCTTTGCCTGCTGCATGTGCAGATGCTGAAGCCACCAGTTCGGGGGATGCTCAGGAAGTTGGCTTCTCCTGTTCTCATCACTTCTTGTGTTATTGAGGATAATTTACTCTCTTGCAGGTTTTGGTAAATGTTTTAACATTTAACAAGAATCTGAGTGAAAGTTTGTCCCTTGGTCGACTTCACCCCCAGCTTCAGTCCAACACCTTGCAGGTTGACAGTGAGTATGGACACTGGGTGGGGCGCAGCCTACAAATCCAGCAAGTTTAGGAAAAGAGCAGGATTTTCTTAGTACTCTGCAATGGAAGTGCCACAGGTCACCATGTTCTAGGGTCCCCAGGGGTGTGGAGGGTTTTGGGGAAGACAAAAATCAGAATTTGACTTCTTCAAAGCTTGGAGTCTGTGCTGAGCCGTATCCTTTCCCTCTTGTCTTGGAAATGCTCCCTGACCCCTCCAGCACCACCTCTCCAAGCTCTTTCAGGTGCTTCTCCCCAGCCCTCCCTCTGTCCCAGCTCACCTCCTGCTAGTGGCCTTGTCCTGTCCTTAAATCCCTCTGGAGATCAGATGCCATTGAGGATATCCAAATCAACAAGACTGCAGCCTCAACTTCACCCAGACATGTGCTCAAAGCTTCCTGCACTTTATTCCCACTGCCATAAATTATATTCCTTCACTTTTCAGTCCATGTCCCTTAATTCCAGCAGCTGGGAAGAAGGCACGGCTTATGGCAAGGCCTGTAGCTTGACAGTTCTGAAAACACAGCATCAGTGCTGGCACTCTGGAGTCTGTACTGTCAGCTCCTGTCCTGGTTACTGTAAGTCGTGGTCTATTTGGTGTTCTTCACACCACCCCAAACTTCACCAGAGTGAACCATAAGTGAAATTTGGTTCTCATTCCACACCAAATAGCCAAAGTTCCTGGGCTTTCCCATTTCAGAGGAAAGTCTAAAAAGGGTCTGTCCTGCAGTGTGCCCTGCAGACTTGGAAACTAAAATGGAATTAAATCTAAAACTTCACAAGGTCCTAATTTGTGAGTTTGGACATTTGGCATCAACAAGATACATGTTAAGACACAACATATAAAGCTTAAACACCAGTGGGGCTTCTGTGTCCCTGCTCCATTTGTCCAGCTGCACCCCCAGCTCCGAGGCCTTGGGCACTTCTACTCATACAGAAATTATAAACCATCAAATGAGCCAAATAAAAGCAGAAGAGCAGCAACCTGAGGTCGAGGTCTGGAAGATTAAGAAATACACGCAGGGGAAGTTGGGACACTTAGCACAAAGTTTGTCATTTGGCAAGATGCTTCACTGTTGTTTGTTTTGAGCTGTCTTGCATCTTATTTTGACTAATAATTGTTAATACTCTTATTTGTAACTAAGAGTGGGCACTGCCTTGTGTTCTCTAAGGAGAATAACTACAATTGGTGTCAACCACGTATCTTCCCCTTCTTCCAAAGAGGAGAATCTCCCACATCTTTAAATGGTGGTGTAGATCCTCCCATAGCCCACAGCACAAAGCAGTGGCCCCTGGCCCTTGGCTTGCCCAGCTGGAACCTTCTGCAGGGGCTGCAGGCAGCTTCCCCCCACTGCAGACCCCAGCAGCATTTGCATCAAACACTGGTTTCAGTTACCAACTCCTCTTTTCAAATCCCTGCAGGTGAGTTTCCTGAGGAAGATATTGAATTTCTCGTGGCCAGGGGCTATCAGGTGGATAAAGTCCCAGTGGTGTCCCTGGTGCACGGGGCCAGGAGAACCAACAGTTTCATCATTGGCCTGAAGGACCCCAGGAGTGCAGATGCTGCTGGAGCCACGATCTTGTAGCACCTCCCAGGGGACGTGTTCTGTGACCAAGGCTGACACAACCCCAGTGATGTGCATGTTCTGAAGTGGCCCCTTCTCCAGCCCCACACACTGCTGGGAAGATGTTCTGCACTCCCCACCCTGACAGCACCAGAGGAGTCGGCAGCACCAACATCCAGCTCTCTTTTTATTTTTCAATGATTTGGATTGCAAGCAGCCCAGTCCTTGTTACAGGAGTGGCAGGAGCACACTTTTCTTTTGGCAGTCTTGCTAATAGTTCAGTCTTTCCAAAGCCCAGTTCTAGCCTGAATCTTACTTTTAGGGAGCAGGAACATGAGCAAAGGAAAAAACGGCTGCTGCTGATGATGTTATTATTGATGATGATGTTATTATTGATGATGATTATCCTCATCTTCATGTCTTTCCCAAGTTCCTTCTTTGCCTCCAGGGTAAGGCAGTAATTAATACAGCCCAATGTAGTGTTTGTGGGTGTCTGCAGCTGGAATACTGCAGAGTCCTCCAACACTCTGTCTGGGCCAGCTGATTTTTACCAGCGTGCAGCATCCCAGGGAAGTTCCTGTGCTCACATCACTACCTACTTTGAATTTTGGCAGTAAATGTTTTGAATCCAGTTGCTGCACAGACTCACTGGCAGTCTGATTCTGTAACCAGAGCAATGGTTTTCAACAGCTCTAACAATTTCTTCCTCTAACAACTTGTGCACCCCCCAGTAGTTCTCTTACAGAAGTTCAACCTCCTCAGTGATGAATTTCAGCTCAGAGGTAACAGGTTTAACTTTCTTAGACACTTTTTGGAGATATCTTAGCAGTACTCCACACAGTTGTGAAAAACCACAGACCACGGCCTGAAGACCACGTGGAGAGCATTTGTGTGGGTTCAGAGCTTTCCTTCCGCTGCCTTATCTCAGTCTGTTCCAAAAGCCTGTGTCATTCCTACAGAGAGGCTTGGGAATTTCTGCTGACTGAATTCATGGCTGTAACTTAGCTCCATGTTTTAGTACTAGTGAAGCTATTGGAAAAGCTGAAAAGAGTGAGAGAAAAGGTACAAACCAAACCAAACACTACTGAGATAATTTTATGTCCACAGCATGTAGTGAAAATAAAAGAATGCTCCTGCATTTTGTGTCTGAAATTGAGAAGGGAAGAATACCCCAGCTGACATCTGCACTACATCATTCAGCCCACATTTGGACATTTCCTGCTCTTTTTGCTGGCAAGTTAGAGACACCTGGCACTAAAAAATTCTGGAGTTTGATCATTTTCTATGGTCTAAAATGTGATGTTTTCCTTCATGGTGCAAATGCACCCATGGCCACTGTACATACTAGATATGTATGTCTGCTTATGGGTGTCTTGCTCTTTGATTTGATGATCACACCATTCACCCTGACCTTCCTCCCAAGGCACCCTGTGGCACCCTGTTTGTGCCACTTGATGCCATGGAGAGTGTGTGGCTCGTTTTGGGGTAGTCAGGGTCACAGGGCAGATAATTGGAGTAATTGTTCCTGCCACCCAAAAGCTGCAGATCTCAGAACACCCAGTGAAGCATGTTGGGCTGAGTGACAAGAGAGGTGTTTTCATGCTCTGCTGAAATGCAGCCACCCATGAGAGGAGCACAGCAGCTCCCACTGACAGGACCATCAGTAGCATTTCCTGTTCCAAGTGCATCCATGCCCTCAGCTGGGACAGGGGAAGCAAAATGTTGTATCTGAGGTATGTTCTGTGCCACCAAGAAGAGACTTTCTTCACCACAGGGACATCAAATCTATTTATTTTTATGCCATCAGCACTAGAGTTGGTCACTGCCCGAAGATGGAGAGTTCATAAATGTGTCTTGGAGCAGACCTCTCCAGGCTCCACAGGAAGGGAAGAAGGCAATTTTGTGTGTTGAACCCCTCTGGACATGATCTGGGGGTTTCTGGTCTGTCCCAGCCCAGATCTGCCCCTTGGGCATGGAGGTTCTCTATGAACAGCTGCAAAATACGTGGTGAAGTCACTGGCAGTGCAGGACTTTGCATGAAATGTCACAAAACACTTTGAAAGGTGAAATTCCTCCTTACTAACTGAATTCACCAACTTCTGATGCTGGATTCTGTGTGTATGTTTGGGAGTAAAAGACTTTGGTCTTGATTCAAATGGGCACTCATATGTCCCAAAGTACAATTGCACAGCAATTATCCAGAATCTTAAAATAAAGCATGTTCCAAGGTGTTCTGCTGGATCATGGCCTGTATTGCAAAAAAAGAGAAAACCGAAAATGATTGGAAGATGAGACCTATGCCCCTAGGCTAAGAGAAGTAAAGGTATTCTGAATTATTTCCCATTTTTTTCTGTTTAAAAGCAGCATCAGTATAGCACAGATGTATCCAACATGGACACCTTTAATCTGCTAACTGGCCCAGTGTCTCTAGTATTTTGAGCCCATCTGTTGTGATCTGATGAATTTAACATCTAATGAATTTAAGAGCTGACAAATTTAACGTGAGGTACCAAGAAATACCTGATGTTTCCCTCAGTACAGGTGAGATGGACATTGCGAAATAAAGGGCTGTATTGCAGAGATGTGTGTGTGCAGAGTACCTGTGCTGATTTCAGCCTGGCCCTTGCAGGCATCCGACAGCTCTGAATGAGAATTTGTCCTGAAACTTTGTCATGGATGTCAGTGAGGAGCTCAGAACACAAAATCCAAAGGGGCTGAGAAAAACAATAACCATTTTAAAAGGAACAAAGTAACACAAACAAAGTAAATACATTTTTTAAAAAGATGCCTTTGCTAAATGTGACAAATTATGATCCGGAATGTGGCCAGCTTGCTTCTGCCCAGGTTTGCAGTGCACGCCGTCAGTGTGCACTGGTTTCACATGGGGACAGGCTGGAGCCACTGAGTATCAGCACTTCATCCGTGTTTCTCCCTAGGGCTGAGCGCCCCCCTCGACCTGCCTGGGGGCTTTGGGCACTGCTGCTGCCCCTGACCATGGAGCACCCAGAGGGGGACGGGGCAGGAGCCAGCGCTGCCCTCCTGCAGCGCGGGGATGAGGATGCTCTGGTTTTGGGGCTGTGCCGTTCTGTTCCCATCGCTGTCCCGGGGGTGCCCAGACGTGGAGAGGGGCTGGAGCCCGCCTTGCTCCCAGCACTTCGGGCGGGGCAGGGGCTGCTGGGGTGGTCAGGGGGGTCAATCACTGCTGGTGGGGCTTGGCACAGGACAAGGCACCCCTGGGCACGGCTGCGGGACCTGCTGAAGAGCAGCCTTGGGCACACCGGTTGTTGCTGCACTGCAGCAGCTCCGGCAGCGTGTCCTGCCCCGTGCCCGGGGAAGCGGGCACTGCCAGGGGCAGAGCAGGGCAGAGAGCCGCCGCTGCTGCCATAGCTGGGGCAGCAGGTTCGGGTCCCCCGTCTCAGGGGTGATGACCAGCGTCCTGCGGCTCTGCCGGTATCACCCGGAGGGGTCCCTCGGCTGGGGCAGCAGGTCTGAAAGTGCCATTGAGTGTCGGCCGGCCGGGTCAGCCTCCGGGTGCCTGCTGGAGCCTCCTTCCACTGCTGCCCAACCCGACAGGGCTGATCCGGGAGAGAAAGGGGAGTCAGGCCTCGGTAAACACCCTGAGAGGAAACCTGCATCTCTTTTATGAAGATCAGAAGCACTGAGGGGTTGGTAAAGTTTTGCAGAGAATCAGATGGAGCGGGAAGAGCTCCTGTAGCACCCAGGTGATTCCAGCGGTTTTGGAAAGCTCTTCCATGCCTCAGTGATGGAAATTGGCACCTAGTCAGGGACAGGAAAGCTCTGACAGGCAGAGCTGGTTTCGGAGAGGCAGGGCACCATTAAACATGAAGCACACTTGTGTGGAGGGCAGGTGGAGTAGGAGCACCAGAGCACTGACACACGCTGCCCTCGAAGGGCTCTCCAGTGGTCACAGCATTTTTAGGGGCAGATTGTCCTGGCAGAGCTGACCCTGCTGCCCGTGGCGAGCATCCCGTGTTACAACAGCTCCTGGGCAGCCATGGACCTTCACCCACCACAGCTGCTCCTGGCACAGCCGGGACTCCCCTTTCCGTATCCTCAGAGTGGAGGAGGAGAGATTAACTCCCGTGTAACCCTGCCTTGTCTATCACAGCTGTGGCCAATTGCCCACCTCTCTCTTTCTCCCCACATTCACAGTTTAACAAAACACCAGATCAAAAGTCATAGTGACTGCAATGCAACAGATCTTCCTTCCTCCTCTCCAAGTGAGCGTTGTACTGGTGTTAGAGGGGACATTATTTTGTTCAAGTCGTTGTACATTATTTAAATTCAGAAAAATCCAAAGCTGGCCATGAATCCAGCTGCTTTGTCTGTGTAATACCTGTCCTTTGAAAATACTGCCGTATGAAAATGTGTGTAAATAAACCCACAGTTTTGATTGTCATGATATCAAATGCATTTGTGTTCTGTTGTGGACAATGAGGCAGCTCAAACAACTGTCTCTGCTGCAGGTAGCCCTCCTTCCCTGCAGGTGCTGTGGTATCATTGTGTGTCATTGTTTTGCAGCAAAGCTCCAGCATCCCAAACAAACTGAGGCTCTGCTCCTGGATGAGTTCCACAAACAGAATGACAAAAAATCACAGAATGGTTTGGGTTGGAGGGGGCATTAGCGATTGTCCAGTCCCACCCTCTGCCATGGGCAGGGACACCTTCCACCATCCCTGATTGCTCCAAGCCCTGTCCAACCTGGCCTTGGACTTCCAGGGATGGGACAGCCACAGCTTCTCCTGTGTTGGTTATGCTGTACAGAGCCTGGGCAAGACCCAGGAACATCCAGGCCGTGTACTAAGCTCGGCTCTGGAGATCAGCCTGCAGCACACTTTGCTGCAGGGATGTGGTGAGGCAGGTCTGGAGCTGTCTCGTGTTTCTTCCCTCTCACCCCTCCACATCACATTATTCCCTTTTCCCCACTGCCAGCGGATGGAAAGGCCACTGGTGGTTCCTTCAACTGCTCAGTCTGCAGCAGAGATGCCTCAAAAAGGTCTTTGGTTGTGTCTTGTCACCCTGGTGTCCCTTCAGCTCCGCCTTCCCTTTGCTTCCTTACACATGTGACAAGGCTATTTAAAGAGAATTTGGGTTAATTTTAATTATGTGAGACTGAACCAGTTCTGGTCTTTCCCAACAGTGAGCAGAAGCATCAGAAGCCATGGGAAGCAGCGTGCTCCAAAGAATGAAGTGGATGTACAGGCCTCAAGCTGCTAAGGAAAGGAGGGCTTGTTTGCAAACTCTCTGTGTGATTAGGCACAGGGAAGTTGTCCGTGTGGGATCTCTCAAGCCCAGATCAGAAAGTCACAGCACTTGGATGGCTGGAGCAGATCTTGGTGGGACACCTCAGTATTGTGCTTCCAGAAAAGTCAGGTTTTGGAAAATAGCATTTGACTTGTTCTTGTTTGCTGAGGGATTTGAGATGTGCCTGGTATTAATGGGCATAACACACATAAAGCAAGCAAGCCAAGAATCCTGCAGGACAATCTGGCATGACAAGCACAGCAACAGCAGTGGAAAACACTGGGGTTTTTTGGAAGCAGCGCTCTGATCTCTGTGCTGGGGGGATGCCTTTTGGGGAAGATGAGGCTGGAGGAGGAAGTTCAGTGCAGCTGGTTTAAGAAGAGTCTCATGAAACAGGGAAAACATGAAGTCACATGGGGAAGAAAGGTTAATTCTTGGTACCAAAGAAATTTTCTCACAGCTTCCTTGTGTTTCCAGCCAGTCCCAAAATCCAGGAGCAGAGCTAGGCAAAGCCTGAGAATCACCCACATGAAGGCAAATGGAAACTCCAACAGATGATCAGGTGAATCGAATGTTCCTCCTTCCCACCCCTGTGACTGATCCCCATCTCTTCTGACCTGACAGCCCTGAGGGCCTCAGGAGGGCTTTGCCCTTGTCTCAGCACACTGGAATTGCTGCCCTAGAGACTGTGGAAGACACAAAAAGGCAAGAGCAGAACAATCCTTGAGGAAGGGATTCCTCACCCTCTGCCAGCAGGGAGCTGGAGAGCCACAGAGACGAAGGAAAGAGGCAATCTGCCTGCAGCTCTGCACACACCAACCAGATGTAATGCTTGAGATAAGTCCTATACTAACCACGACATTAATTATTTCGTTTTGGTGGGTTTTGTGGAATGCAATTATATGTGAATTTATAAAAAGGCGTTTTCTCTGTGTTGCAAGCTGTAGTGCCCGATGAGATATAGGTTTGTTGTATTTAAAAGGTTTTGCAAAAAAAAAAAAATCCCTTTTTCACGTTGTTTATCCAGCAGAATTCCACATGAAGCCAAGGGAGGCTGTAAGGGCTGGCTCCAGCTGCACACACTCTCCTGAAACCCCTCCTCAGAACCTGCTCAAGCTACTGAATCACACGTGCTTTTGTAGGACCAGTCTTTATTTTTCCCATAAAGGACTTTTGATTGTTTTCCTACCCTGAAATAGGAATTGCCACGTGTTTCGCTTCTCCCCCAATGCCAGGCAAGAGCTTTGTGCCCACAGCAACGAGCAGGAAACCAGACATTTCAGTTTTTGTATTTATCAACGATTTCTCACATTAATAAAGGATGTAGGAAGAGACAAACCAATGGGCTCTGTGTCCTGTGAGGGTCCCTTCAGCTGTAAAACCCCTATGTGCTGAGGGGACATTTTAGGGATCTGGCATTGTCCACTGGGGATTTTAGGCCCATGGACCTGTTCATTAATCACATTACTAGACCTTTAATTAAAACTCAGCATTGTGGCCTTTGCTGAGTCCATACCAGGTCACTCCCTGGCTTCTTCCCCGTCTCCCCACTGGTAAAACGAAAGTATAATTCAGGGATATTCAAGGAGTCCGAAACCTTCGGATGAAACGTTATGATTTAAAATTCGAACTAAAAACCTCATTTCCCGGAAATTTCCCATAAAGGCCTCAGTTATTATTTTTTCTTCAACTCCGTCCAGCAGATACTTTGTCGCCGTTCCCAGAAGCAGCCGCCGCCACCGCCCCCCTCGCGGGGGGCACAGCTCTCCCGTGGCGGGGGAGACCGGCGGGGGACCCGCTGGCGGGGGGCGCGGCGGGGCTGCCGTGCGGCGCCCGGTGCCCGGGCCGGGTGTCCCCGCGGTGTTCCCGGGCTGTCTCCGGGGTGTCCCCGGGCTGTCCCCGCGGTGTTCCCGGGGTGTCCCCGCGGTGTTCCCGGGCTGTCCCCGCGGTGTT